>NC_062522.1:21555766-21690766 GCF_022655615.1 Tachysurus fulvidraco
TACTGGTCCCAAATCCAACTTGTGAGGATCTCTCTAATGGAGAGACAGTGCATTCAGTTCAGCCTTGGGCTATGAATAAGCTGGCAGAGTTGATTGAATCGCATGGCATGTTGAGCTGTGTTGCAGTGTTAACTTTTTCTACCACTAACAGTGGTTGCAGCTAATGTGGATGTCTACCAGCTAAAGTGGATGCAAACATGGTCCAAGTATTGACTGAAATGGACACTTCCTCTGAAATATCTTAATTTTGTCACTTCCTTTTTACATCATTAGATAAACTTAATTTTGCCTAAGTGGATGTTTCTCGTGCTTCTGAAAATGAGGCTTAAAAGGCCAGAATCAGAATACTGCAAAACTAAATCCCAAAATAAGCTGTTTTGTTGCACTTTTGTACTCTTGGTTTTAAAAAGACTATTTGAAGCATTTGGGGATTTTTTTATGCAAATAGACACTGAAGAACAGAGCTGATTTATTTAATTTTCCATTAAACAATGTTCTGTATTTGTCCTACTGAGTGATTAGTTTTTCATTCAAAGAAAAATCTTTCTTAAACAGACTCATCTAGCAGTTATATAATGTAACTGAATGATGGGATATTTTGGGTTATTTGTGTATTTTGTGTATGTGTCCTGTATATGAGTTCAAATAAATATTGTTGTTATTGTAATGAGTTGTTATTTATGGAGGCAACATAACAAAACATAATGGTGGCATATACTGTACTGTAAGATCTCTTTTAAAGCCATTAGGAATTTTCACACTGGTAAAAGCTTATTTATTATTTATGTGGAAGGGAAAAACATTTGTGATTCTTTGGTGGGAAGGAAGAAATTGAGCAGGCAGGAGCAGAAACAATATTGTAATTTGCCCACCTACTGTAGTGGCAGCACTTTTACGCTCTCCCTGACAAAACTAACCAAATGATCGGTATTCTGCTGATCTGCAATATTATTCTGATCAGTATTCTACTATATACTTTTATATACTGCTCATAATCATTAATTATTTGTGTGGTGTGTAACACTTAAGCTTACTTACTTTGTGGATTACACCCTACTGAATAGAGTTCTGGCATAAACGGCTACAGTACATACAAAAGACTGTCATATACAATGCACCACAAACCTTTTGAAACATGAAGGATAAGGAGGTATCAAAACTTGTCCATGTATTAAAAAAATACTAGACTTTAAATATTCTATAGAGCTTAGTTAAGTCAATATTTAAATGTAACAAATAAAGCAATAGTGTGACATCCACCAAAGGTCTATGACTAGAAATTAATGGAAATTACCACTAGCCACCAGAGCAAGTGACCTACAGCAGCCTCAGATCAGCAATGCTTACAAAAGTCAATATAGAGCCAACCAAATTATTAAAGTATCAGAACAACATATACTGATATTTTGGACAGCCATATCCAAACTCAGGCCAGATTACACTGCAACTGGTCTTCTAAACAGAATATGAACAAGCAGATATTCCATCAGATCTTTACCATCAGAGATACAAATCAGAGACTGCTGCTGAAAAAGTACAGGCTAAAATGCAATACAGTGAAATAATGTTTCTCCAGGATTATGGTACTACATAAAACACAGAGCTACATAAAACAACACAGAGCTAAAGACTAACAGCATGTTAATCTAGCCACAAAGTGCATAGTGTGCAGCCTAGTGCAAGAGGCAGTGCAGACAGACAATACATTATTACTCTGGTTGTGAGGGCTTGAATGCTTCAGTACATTTTTCTAAATGGCAGGAGGGTGAAACGTGTGTGTTGGGTGTGTTGAGTCATCCACAATGCTATTAGCTTTGCGGATGCAGTGTGTGGTGTAAATGTCTGTGATGGAGGGAAGAGAGACTATGATGATCTTCTCAGCTGTACTCACCATCCACTGCAATATCTTGCAATATATGCAGTATAACAGCTTCTTAACATTAGCAACTGGCCTAATCAACAAGATCCAGGACTAGCACAGTCTGTTATTCGCCACCTTGGACATTAATAAACTACCCCACCACTGCTCAGATACAACACATTACGTTATCGTTAACAAATCTGACTGTTATAATGCACATTCCTTTCCCAATATTGTATATCCTACACTAATGTACAGTTAATATTTTAATTAATTCTAGTTAATTCATTTGTAATATATGTAACATTTCTAATTGTATATTTGCACTGGCCACTTTGTACATCCTGCATTAGTGTACAATTCATGTCTGTATTTTATCTTTATTTATTCATTTATTTATATAACCTTTGTTTCCTATATTTATGTTTCTTTCATTCATTCATTCATTTTCTACCGCTTATCCGAACTTCTCGGGTCACGGGGAGCCTGTGCCTATCTCAGGCGTCATCGGGCATCGAGGCAGGATACACCCTGGATGGAGTGCCAACCCATAATATGCACCAACACAAAGAGAAATCCCATTTGTACATGTAGACCCTACAGTACCTGGCAATAAACCTGATTCTGATTCTGATTCTAATAAGCCTTTCTAAAAAATAGAGATGCAGCTGGAGTTTCTTAATGCTGAAGCATGTTTTGAGTGACATTGTGAGGTTCTCTGAATTTAATGCTTTTGACAATCTCTACTTAGGATCCATCAGTGTTCACGAAGACTGGTGTCTCTTTTTCATTCATAAGCATAAAGCACTGTTGATCTGATATTTATATAAGTGAATTGAATAGGGGACAGAAGTGAATTGAATAGGGGACAGCCACAATCACGGTGCAGATGAATTTGAGCAATCCTGGTCATTTAGAGTAGGGATAACAGAACATACACTATATGACCAAATGTTTGTGACCATGTAATCTTTACAGCTATATGGTGCCTTCCCAAATCTGTTGTCAGGTCCAGTATTATAAGGGCAGAGACCCATGAAGACATGTTCTCTTGTGGATATCTAGTGGGAATGTAGTAGAAAACCTTCCCTGTATAATGGAGGCTTTTGAGTGGAATTTTCAAAAAGTACATATGGATGTGGTCCTAGTGGTTTGCTTTTAGTTATAGAAATATACAGAAATATACAGGAAGCTTTCAATTATCTATAGATATCTATGGAATCGCTTGGAAAAAGGTCAGTTCACTACTGCTGTTACTGTGAATACTGGCAAATGGTGGTCAAATCATGAAGTGCTACAGTGGGGTTCTGGCTTCCAGCTAACAAATCTGCACATAACCAGTTAGTAACATTACATAACGCTTGTATCACTCAATATAGAGAATGCATTCACCTTGTATTTTGATGCTACATCTGAGTTTTATGTATTTCATTAAGCAAAATTAAGTGTGTGTATATATATATATATATATATATATATATATATATATATATATATATATATATATATATATATATATATATATATATATATCGTATCTCGTATATATATATATATATATATATATATATATATATATATCGTGCCCTCGTGTCTTTGTTGGTTAAAAAAACAACAAATTCTATCTGTATTAACTCTATTATTATCACAAAAGACTTTGACTTTGCTCTTATTTTGGAGTCACATGGTCATGAACTGAGATCTGAAATAGTCACGTGTTTTGTCAGGTTGCCTCAAGCACCGGTTCAGTGTTTCAAAGCAAATGCACTCATTTTGTCAGGCTGTTGTTGCTGTTGAGTCTCAGGGTGTCATTACTAGCTGCTCCTCCTGTGCGCGTGGTGGCGCTGATGCTCTCTTTATTGAGGCGCGTTCGATTCACCGAACATCCGTTTAGGGCACCGCATTTTGTTAGCCCGTGAAGATGCCGAAGTAAGTTTAATTAACGGTGTTATTATTTATTTGTTTATTTTTTACGTATAATTAGCTGAAATAGATGTTTCTATATAATCCAATTGATTTCTGTGTTTCATTAAACACGGTTTAGTCACATTTAGCTCAGTTAGCTTTAGCGTTAGCTGCTACATCACTGTTTACCTCGCTAGCTGCATCTATTGTTGGGCTAACGAAATGTTTTTGTTTGCATTAACCAAACAGAGTTATATTATCCAGTGTATTTCGGTTTTGGCTGTGCAGATTTAACACTCGACGGAAACATTTTTTGCTAGATAAAGTTATGCTAGCGTTCCTTATCTAACCGCTTATATTTGTGTTGGGTTAGCTAGCTGTGTGAAGCTAACCTGGTTAGCAGGTTGCATGTCTGTCATTCACAATACAAAAACTGGATATCTGTTTCTCTTTTCAGGTTTTACTGTGACTACTGCGACACATATTTAACACACGACTCGGTATGGTTTTGCATGTTTCTCGTTGTAATTCATTTACAACACACCAGAGTAATATACATAGTGTTTAAGAGTCATTCAAGACTCATGCCTAGAGTTGTAGCCTGTTATATTTCAATAAAACCAAACCTGTGTTTTCTCAGCCATCAGTAAGAAAAACTCATTGTAGTGGACGGAAACACAAAGAGAATGTAAAGGATTATTATCAGAAATGGATGGAGGAGCAAGCACAAAGCCTGATAGACAAAACGAGTAAGTACTTTTCAGTGTTTTTGGACCTGTTAGTCAGGTTTAGTCGTCTTACATTCTCCTACATGTGTTCATGCACACAGTATGAAAAATGTGATTCCTGTGTTGTGTGTTTGGTTTTACAAAATGTTTTGTGTGTATTGCAGCTGCTGCTTTCCAGCAGGGGAAAATACCACCTACACCGTTCCCTGGTGCCGGACCTCCGGGTGGATCCCTGCTCCCTCATCCCACTATCAGTAAGTCCTATAGATTTAGGAAATAACAGGCATATATTTATTTAAGCATATCCTTGCAGTAAGTGCTTGCACCGAGAGCACCATGAAAAACACAACACATATCTCATGATATCCTTCATGGTAAAAAATCGTCTTATTTGGGATTGCTTATTTGCAGGTTTTCATGTACAATGACATGCATCCAGAAAGCACTTTGAGACAATTGTAGTGGTGCTACTAAGAACATGTATCTAAACTTGCATGAAGGGGGGACAACTTGTGCAAACACCTCCCCCATGCAACTTTTTAAGAAGTGTCTGTAAAAAATGCAGTAATGGTGACAATCACTACTGCACTTTTTGGGGGCTTTATATTCAGTTAGTTTGCTTTTTGGTGTGTAAAATCTTTCGGCATCCCGTTTGTGAAATAATTTATTTTGTTCAGGAGGGAAACTTTGCTTTTCAGACACACAGTAATCTGCAGGTGTGATTGGAAAAAGGTTATTGAATGTCAATTTGTAGCAGCTTTTGGCAAAAGCTTCTCGGTTGGAATTAAATGAGTTTTTCCTTGGATCTTCCTGAGATCTTTATGGGCCAGTTGTTCAAAGGCAAGCTGATCGGATTTTGGTTATCGGATTGGATCAAATCTTGAAAATGGGTTGTTCAAAAGGGAAAGAAGGAATCTGAAATCCGATTAGATTCCGAAATCCAATCCTAGTTTTAATCTGGATCAAAACTTCAGTTTGTGTTGTTCAAAACTTGTCAGTAGGATTTGGATAACATTGATAAAAAAAAAAAACAGGATTATCCTGATCCCAACAGGGGGTAGGATTTCAAGGTGGATTCCAGGAGGAAAATATAGTAAAACTTTAAAATGGGTCAAATAATACATTTGTAGCTTTTAGTGTATATACTTTTATTGAAGCAAAACTTCAGATCCACCTCCTAAAAGCAGAGCTTGGAAATGCTGGTCTGTCCTTCTCAGATGAAAAAGAACCCTGAACATTCTTTATTTTGTTGACTATTGGACATTTAGCCATTTTAGCCGTTTTCAAAATATCCACAATGTATTTGTTAATGTATATTTACTCAGATGAGGGGTCATAAAAGAAATTATGAATGGAAGTGGATGTTTATTTTGGGTTTTTGTCTCAAAATAAAAAAAACTCTTACAGTGACCCCATGTTGGCTCTTCTACCTGTTCTTTACATAGCTGGTAGCCCACATTGTGATATGTTGTCCCATTTAGAGCACAGGTAATCCGGATTTGGTAATCTTGAAAACGGTGTATGTGGATCAGGGTGATCCGATCCAATGTTGCTTTGAAAAACCGGCGTAAAAGTAAGACGGATTACCTGATCCTGAATAGAAAAAAATGGGATTTCCAAATCCGGATCATTTTGATCCAGATTAAATTTTTTGAACAACTGGCCTTATATGTAGCTAGATCTTTATTGGGTTTTTTGTATTGGTTTATTATTGCCACATCTCTTTAAATTAGGATGTGAAACCCATAAGTTTACATAACAGAGTAAGCTGGAAAGTGAAATGCATGTGAAAATGTATATATAAGACATGGAGTAAGAGCTTATTTGATTGTATTTAAACTGGTTTAGTTTACTGTTTTTATTTTACCAGTATTAGTATAGCCTTAAGATGTTTTATTTAGTATAATCAACCCTGCATTTTTATCATCACCTCACCTAGTAGTTAATTGAATATTACCATTATTGTGGAAATAGGTTTACTGTGAATTCTTAAAGCTGTATAGAAACTGATAAATGCTTATTTACCTTGTATGGCACTTGGACCAGGGAAACAAACATTATTATTGAACAAAGGCAAAAATTAGAAAGTTTAATATCAGAAATTGTCTAATGCAAGTCTATTAAAACAGTTTGTTAAATCTTTTTTGACCAAAACATCTGCAGCTTGACATAAGAAAACAAAATAAAACTAGGAGGAACAGCAATTAATAAAAAGTTGGCTAAGGAAAATAACACCAGTAGCATAACAGAATGTTGGCTTCTACAAAGCCAACATAATAAAGTGCAAACATTAGATGGCATGTTGCGGGTGCGCATGGTAACTCTGTCTTGGCCAGTTATTATTCACCCCAATCCTACACTTTTCTTCTTTCAAATATGTACATCTCCTCCTGCATTAAAAGCTTTTACTGTAGATGCAGCTTCTGTCGAACCATCATTAAGCTAGGAGTTTATTATTAAGCTGTAAATATGTGCTATTCCATGCTACACTCAGTTTGTCCACACACATGTATTTTAAGAACCAGAGTAAGAACAAAGCTGGGGAAAAAAATTAAAGCTGGGAAGTTGCAATTTGCCTTGTATGGCAAATAGTTAATTAAGTGCAGTTATCTATGATCTTGGATGCACAAAAAAAAACTAGTGATGTCCTGAAACAGTTTTTGCTGCAACTATGGAAAGCTTGAGTAGTGTGTGCCATGGGAGCATCAGGAATAAATTGTGTATACCTTCTTGCTGTTAAATATGCAGAACACAGCCATCATCTTCCATGTTTGTCAGTAGATGCAGGAATAAATCTAAATAATATTTGAATATATCAGAACTCTAAATCTTAAGTGACATTCCAGTGCAGTGTGATACAGTAATTGACAGCCCTAATAAACACTTACACTAAAGAGTAGGCTGAACTTAACCTTGTGTTTTTGCATGAGATGTTACGTTCATCTGCTGACAAGGATTGATTGCATTATAGGTGGACCGCCTAGGCCAGGCATGTTACCAGCTCCTCCAATGGGTGGCCCACCAATGATGCCCATGATGGGTCCTCCTCCACATGGCATGATGCCTGGTGGTCCAGGTAGAAAAACTTTTAATGTTAACAACTGTATACTTGTGTATCTTCAAAACAAATTTAACTTAATGCATAGTGGTTTTAAAGATGCATCTTTTAAAGGTGTAAATAGAAAAAAAAGTAACCAGGTTTGCAGTAATAACCGTTTCCTTTCTGCAGGCCCAGGAATGCGACCCCCTATGGGTGGACATATGCAAATGATGCCAGGTCCACACATGATGCGACCTCCTGCGCGGCCAATGATGCTTCCTGTTAGACCCGGCATGGCACGACCAGATCGATAGAAAGAACTGTTGTCATGATTAACCTTCTCTTCTAAACAAAGACTTCGCCAAACTGCGTACATTGGCTTTACCATTGGGTTCAATGGTTTTAGCTGTTTTCATTTAACAGGACTTGTATTCTCTTCAACTTGGATATCCGTCTTTTTTCTCCAGGCCAATTATTAACATTTGTTAATTAAGATACAATATATGATCCCTCAAGCTGGATAGGTTTTAGTGTTGGACCATTTTTGTTTTATTTAGGACAATTTTCACAATAAAATTTAAAAACCTCATATATGCCTCCTGCTTATTAAAATGTAAAAGAAAATGATCAGGCAGACAGCCACTCCACCTGCAAGTATTAGAAGGCTTCAGAACGAAGTATGCAAAACATAATTAATTAGCTTTATGTGACACGGAAAAAGTAATTACATTTTATTAGGTCATTTATATTGGTGTTACAACTAAATGAAAGAATTCTGAACATGTATAACATTTTAGGTTAGTCCCAAAATAGACTTGGTTGTTTAATTCAAGGATATAAATGCTACAGCATTTGGCAAATCTCTATCTTGACATCATATCCAAATCCATATCAGTGCAAATAAAAATAAAGTGCAAGCGATATACAGAAAATGTAAGTGATTTATGGAGTGAGGGACATGGATTTTTTTTTTTGTTGTTTATTTATTTTAAGTCCCATCACGTCAGGAATGAGTAACAATGTTAAGGTAAATGCTTATTTTCTGTCATTTCACAGTGTGATTAAACTTGAGTACCTCTAGGTAAAGCCTTTTTCTAGATGCGTTTGCACAGTGTTCATCCTGAATCACATGACAGAAATAATTTTTGCCTGTCAGCTCTGATTCATGTGTACATTTATAGACCTACTCTTAACATTTTCAACACTTTTTGGCTCACCGATAAAGTCCCTCTAAGCAATGCTTAAAGCAATCGAAGTCCTCACATCTTTGTTGTAACATGAGTTCACTATAAAGCCAAAAGGAACAAATTTTACTCTTCTGTCTGTATGTTATGTCTGGAAGGTCCATATATCTAAATAAATTCCATGTTAAGGACATAACATATTTGACCACACAGAGCTAAATACTAAGATCGTATTCCAGTTTCTCCAAATTTCCTATATGCCTGTTATTAAATAAAACAGTATGTTATTTCGAACATATAAAAGTCTAGCATGCTGCGGCTGTTGTACTCACAGACCCACCTCACAAGCAAATGCTCAAATCCTCATTGCGACTTTGTCTAAACTCATCAAAGGAGTAATCGCACAGTACTGGATCAATCTCCATGTGCTGAGATTCTCTGCCACTGAATGATTGACACGTCTTGTTCTCTCATTCACTCACTCGTAATGATTCACCTGATTTCCACTTCTATTCACACCTTGGTGTCCGGAAACTTGAACGGTGGAGTCAGCTACACAGGAAGAAATATATTTGATTTCAGAATTTATGAATTTATCCTTATGTATCTAAATGAACGCTTTCATTTAGAAGTGTCACACTTATGGCCATGAATTTAACAGTACAATTCTGACATTAAAATTACATGAACACATTGATAAGACAGAATGCAATGCAATGGTCTGCACTGGTTTGTGAGAGGCATGTTAGAAAATGAAAGCAACCCAATGGTGTCAAACGAGGTTGATGGTGGATGAGCCATGTAAATGTAATAATGACCATGGTTTTGAGGTTATATAACAAAGAAACTCAGTTTTAACAATCTACCTTAGGAACAAGCAGAGATTAGCTTGAACATGAACAACAGGCCAAAACATAACAGTCACAACAGGAAATACATGTAAACTTGAATTATGATGAGTTACTTGCAGTGTACTAAAAACTTTTAAAAAGAGTTCAATGAAACAATCTGCCAGGATGTTTTTTTGAGGTTGTATTATTCATTAATTAATGAATGAAAAGAAACCTTTAGAGGAACCAGACTCAAATGAGGATGGGTTCCTTTTTGAGTCAGGTTCCTCTCAAGGTTTCTTCCTCCAAGAGAGTTTTTTTCTTGCCACAGTCACCTCAGTCACCTCAGGCTTGCTCATTGAGGATAAATACAAACACATTTAAATAAAAGTTTTGTATTATATTAATCTTTGTATAATACATTTTTTTTTTGTTTTAATGTTTCTTATGTTCATTGTTAAGTGCTATACAGATGAATTTGAATTTGAATTTTGATTTTAATTTTAAAGTTCTGTCCTGATGAACCCACTGAAATCAGTCACAAAATGTAAAAGGTCATTTCCTTAGACTTGGGACTTCTGTAAACTGAACGTTATTCAGGAAATCAGATCTGAATTCTATTCCAGTCACATTAAGGCTAAGGAACATTTATTCTCTCTTCCCCTTTCCTCCACTGCTCCAGCTCTTTATCATTGTGTGGAATATAATTAAATTCATTTATGGTGAAACTGAATTGAAGTTTAAAGCACTGAATTCAGAAATATTAGATTGTTTCCACCACCTCAAATTGAGCTAAGCAGGTAAAAAAAAATACAATTAAAAAAGCATGAACACGTATGCACAAATGCTGTATTTACTAAGTGATGTTACATTTTACGAATACAAATACAAAACTGCTTATGGTTTCAGACCGTAAGTCATTCAGATTCATGCTGCAATTTATCACACTTAGTCATAGCCCTGGTGGTGCCACATATATGCTAAAGTAAAGAGGAAGAACAATGATTATTAATGCAACCCACAACATCATTATGATTTTTATATTAAAAAAAATTGAGGACCATAACTAGGGAATCGGACCTCATATTTGTGCTGTGCATTTGAACTTTATCAGGCCTCTGACCTGTTTCCATCTTTATTATTGCATTTCTAATCCCAAGCTATATTTTATGCAAAACTGGAACTGAACATGTGTGTTGACATATGTATATTTTCCAGTAGAACAAAGGAAAGTAGGAGTTAAGGAAGCACTGGGTGAGAATTGTGAACAGTGAACTGTGCACTGGTGTAGAAATAAGTGTTACAGAAATATGGGACAAGCTAGAAATAATCAGCAGTGGAGGTGGGGACGGATACTGTGCTTGGGTGCAGAATGCAATGAATTTGCTACACATTTGCATCTACAGTGGCGATGAACTGGGTGTTTGAAATTATGCTTGACATTGGCACTGACAGTATTGCTGTTCCAAACAAGAATTTTGTGTTGCTAATGTTGCCTGGTTTATGTCTCTAAAAGAGCAGAAATATCTAGATGCAATCTTAACAACAAGACTTGATAAACAGCTACACTTCAGCTTGTGCTCAGAGGCTTTACAGAGGCAAAAATCCTTTGATATGAGATGCTAACGTTCAGCGTTGTGATACAAAAAGTGTGTCTGAAAAGTCAGGGCTGCACAGAGATTTCAAGAATGGCAACTGGAGGGCAGTGTCCAGGAACTCTAGACAGAAATTCAAAATGGAGAAGATGGCAGATGGCTCTCCAAGAAAACTGCACAGATGAGTTGTAGGGAGGGGGAGAAAGAGGGAGAGAGAGAGAGAGAGAGAGAGGGAGAGAGATCAGGGAGCAGATCTTGCCCTGAGGGAAGCTACAATTCACAGTGAGAAGGCACAGGGCACTACAGTTCTCTCAGGGGGCAAGTGGCTTAACAGGGCAGCTGGTTAGGACTGTTGTCCCCACTTCAGAATATGGTGGTCTCGTACTTGGCACTGCAGGCCGGCCTGGCGGGATCACGAGGGTCAAAGTGCCAGCTGCTGCCCAAGGACTGCACGTCTGTCTCCTGCTCGATAGGCTCCATCTGCCAGGGAGGAGGGAGGGAGGAATGAGGCTGCAAATGCTCACCCACCACATGTGCCATAGAATGGGCATGACGCAGGAGAAATCACAGTGAACATATACAATTGCAACCTGTATGTGGTGTCCTGATATGGCGAATTGTGAACTGAGATAGTGAGCAACCTCATTCATTCATTTTAATGCTTTTGTTTTCAAACTGATTTGCACTGAAAGTGTTTCTGCACTGCAATTTATGTTTTTCTGTTTCTCTAATTAACTGTTATGTTGATTTTATAACTTAGATTTATGTTACAGAAATCATTTTGAGCTCTGTGTAAAATTATAAAATTAAAGATATTTTGCCAACAAGAAAGAAAGAAGTTAGCTACAATTTCACTGGCTGTCTAGCCAATTACATTAGCTGCTTGAATTTATGATATTCTAACACTGATGTTATTAGAAAAAAACTGTTGCCAGAAGGAGCCTGAAAAAAAGCTCATTATCACAATGAAGTTAATTATTTTCCAATTATAGCTCCAAGTGTTTTAATGTACATATACCACAGCGATTTCATTCTGACCAATCATATTCAAGAATTCAACAGCGCTGTGGTATAAGATTCATGGTAAACCTCGGTGATGCAAATTGAAAGCAGGCCTGCTCACTTTTTAACATACATAATATAGCTCTGAGCAAATCCTGCACGTAAACACATTTCTCAAAAGCAAGAAGCATTAGAGTCTTACAAAAAGTACACTTATTTGAGTACTCCTAAGTACACCACAATGCCTGGACCACCAGGCATCATGCCACAAATATTTTTAATGTGTCACTGCAACTGAATTCACTTTCTTAATCCAAAGCCAATCTTTAGAAATTTTGCATATATATACCATTTATCCATTGGAACTTGTCATGGTTGTAAACCTAATTCTGAAGAAAAAAAGGCTTCCCTTACAGAGATCTTACAATTAGTGGTATTACCATTATAAATCCAGTCAGGGCTCAAGCTAAGGGACATGAAAAACTACTTCCTGTGGAAGTAAGTAACCCATGTTTAACCAGTGGCTTAACAACCAAAAACCATAGGAGGAAAAGAATAGGACGGTTAAATAATGAAAAGTGAAAGAAATTAGTTAAAGCTGTAAATGATCAGAAGAGAGGATGGGAAGGTGTGAGGATAGGTCAGAAAGAAGGATAGATGGAAAGAAGGAATAAAAGAAAGTAGAACCTGAACTCCAGGGCTGACAGAGGGCAGTGGGAGGTAGGAGGGACGATGGGCAGAGCAGGTGTGACAGTAGCAGCAGCGACATTCAGGCACAGGGACTCCCTGTAAAAAAGAGGAATTTAAACAAAAACATACACGTTACAGGACCAAGACAGGAGAAGACACTGTGTAACATTTTGAACCCAATCGCTTTTTTTTTTGTATACAATGATGACACATGCTTTATGATGATACATGCTGACCCACAAGGTTTTGTAAGGAAACCAGGTCTTCAAGCTTTTCCAAGCTGTTTTTGGGTAGTGGTATAACCAGGGTTCTGCTTTAATTTTTAATCAGGACCATGTTATATCACATAGGTGTGGGCATACTACATGGGGGCTGTTCCATATTAAATACATGATATACTGTAGATACTGTAGCTGATGATAAGTTACTTTATGTAACACCATTTCTAGTTGTGCTACATTTCCCTGCAAAAATATCCAAATACTTTGCTGTTGCAAGACTTTTTCATGTGCAGATTTTTAAAAGTGTTAAATGTTATGAGAGTATTTGATATTTTCTTGTGCCGGAATTATAAAAAGTGGATGTTAAAACCATGGCAAAAAAATGCTTTTGATCCCCATGTGTGTCTTTCAGTATTGGTGTTAGTTAATAGAAACCTATGGGGAGTGCAGGTCAGCTTTTTTGTTCTTATCTTTATATTTATTACTCACCATTGTGCGGCGCATGCTGTTGCGAGATGAGACTGGCCTGCTCTTGGGTTCAATGATCTCAAAGTTTGCCCCACTGTAAGAACTGTGACGTCGTGCCTTCTGTGCCTGAAGAGCCATCTGATAGGCCACTTCAAAAGCCTGTCCCAGAGTCAAGATGATCTCATAGGTTTGTGTCTGCATTGAGTAACGACATCGGTAAGTGGAATTTATAGCAGAGATGCAAGGTTATGTTCTTGAATAAAAAAACTGACATGGAGAAAGTCTTGCTCAAAATGATTTAAAAACATTCACTCAAGAGGAGCTTTACTATTTCAGCATTAATGAAATGTGTTTAATCCTGGTAAATGTAATCAGGGATGGAAATCTCACCACTTCAACTGTAGTGAAAACATGGCAGAAGTGGTTCCCCGACTTTAAGTCTTTTGTAATGTATGCAAAAGTGCGAAGTTCATCAGGATCCTGAGCCGCACAAGAGATGTTCTGGATCTCATGCTCCGCCACGATAGCCTACAGGCGGAACAATGTTGGACATTGTTACAATTAAAACATTTTCTTTCCAAAGAGCTAATATAAAATGCCATTTGTTTTCCTATCGTTCTGAGTTTTGTGCTGGTGACTTTAGGTTATTCCTCATAAGTTTGGAATGAATAACTTCGTCCTTACCTTAGAGGCTGCGTCAATGAACTTGACTCCTCTATAGGTGATGGAGAGGATTATGACAGGGCCTTTTCGGTGGTCCTTTGATTTCTAATAGATGAGATGCAAAGAAGTAGTGTGGGTGTGTAAGTGTGGTGAGCTGATTCGTTTGAGCTTTTCATGCTGCTGTTCTATACTAGTTAATTGAATATTTACTGTATGTAAAACAGTAAGTAAAAATAGGCAGACAACCACAATGGTGAAGGGAAAAAACAATAAAAAAGCAGCTATTATACCAGCTATAATATAATATACAATATAAATAATTTTACAGTACTGTGTTTACCCTTATTCTTGAACAGGCTTCCTGTGTAGATTCAATACCTCGAAGGTCTTTGATTATGACAGACCCAAGGTACTATAAAGATGAAAACTCTGTGTTAAACAAGTTATGTTCGGTGTGATTTAAAAATAAATACTTTACATTGCCTTTAAGAACAAATATAGACAACTCGCATTACTCATAACCTGATTTTTTCTTGGTTTCATAGGACTTTAAATAGTTTGAAATGGTTTATCATAGAAACAGATTCTTAAATCCAGTTCACAACATAGAATATATTAGTACATGCAGGTATTACATTATTCATACACTATATACCCATACTGTGGAGAATGTGTTTATCATTGCATGAAACTATACATGTATAAAACATCTAAAGTTAAGCTTATAGAATACACTGTATAGACAATGTGGAGATTTGTGTGGACTTTGTATAATGTATCTTGCAAAACATTTTGTTTTATATACCTATGCCTTTTTACGTGTGTTGCTATGCATATACTGTATTTATAAATGTCTAAAGCTACAAAAATAACTTACACTAGCTTCATAGCAACAAGCCTCTGTGATGAGTTTTTCAGGATGGTGGTGCCATGTGGAAACAGTGGTATATGTAGCAGACTGGCTTGGGGTCCGCCGGGATTCCTTGTGTCGATCTGTATGCCGGTCCTTGATAAACATTTGGCAAAGACATAGAAATGCAAAATACATAGAAGGATATATAAACAAATAACATAATAAATCAGTCAAAATAAGATGTTTTTAAAAGCTAAACTGTGTAACTATATACTCTGTCCATTGTATTCCTCAGTTCTTTCTTTCTTTCTTTCTTTCTTTCTTTCTTTCTTTCTTTCTTTCTTTCTTTCTTTTTTCAATGTCTGATGCCTAATTGATTAGCCACTAAATTGTGTTACATTATAGAGCCATAAAATGTGTACACCTGATTATCACACCCATCTGGTGGCCTTCCCACTGTTGCAGAAAAATTGGTAGCACAGAACTGTACAGTATATCATTGTACGCTTTGTATGCATCCTGTTCCAGCATGACACTTCCCTGATCACCTGTTTAAGACTCATCCTAATTGACCTAACACACCTGATTAGACTCAGCCTCACTAACTATGCCATCCTGCTCAGTGTCACTGTGGATCTCTAGAATACAAGGCATAATGCAGGAATACACCCAGATGGGACTCTTATCAGGTACAGACCACCGTGCACACACATGGTCACACACACTCGTTGACCTCTAGTAGAGAATTTAGTGGAATTTAGAATAGCCAGTCTACCTAATGGCATGCTTTTTCGAAAATTGAAGGAAACATGGAGAACCAGGAGGAATGACAGTGAGAACATGCAAAACACCAAATTAAGGATTTAATCAAGTACAAATACATTATTGGAATTGAATAGATAATGCTTTTTCTTTCTTTCTTTCTTTTTTTTTCAATAAAAATTGACAGAAAAGGCATTTATTTGAGACTAGATACCATGGAAAGAAACCAGAAAGCAGTTACAGTCTCAATTTTGAAAGAAAGTTACCGGCTTAACTTTGCAGGACATGTACTATTCCTTGCCTACTACTGACTGGTCAAGGTCATGTTACTGTAAAATAGGCAATTATTAAAAAAAACTCTCTGAGATAAACTACAAAACTTCATATCTTTTTGTAGATAACTACAAAAAGATGTAAAACTGTCAGTGGCAGAATTCATACACCCTGCTGACAGTGCGGCTATTTCTGTCTATTAGGGATGTAAGAAAATCTGAATATATTAAGATTGTTCTCATAATGTGTTCTAAACAGATACTAATATCCCTACTGATTTTTAGAAGGTTTGCATATGAGTAGGAGGTTTTTATTTTCATGCAATGCAGGCTTGAGCCAAGTTCATCAACATAATATAAATAGAAACTGTATTCTGTAGAAACTTGCCCAAAATGAGCTGTTATGTATAGGCCACTGCTCCATATAGCCCACGCTGACCAGGCGTAGTCCACAAGGCAGAAATTCACAAATTCAGAATTGTATTATTTCAATTCAGATTTATTTGTATAGTTGTATAGTGCTTTTAACAGTTTAAAGTAGCTTTTCTGAATATATAAATTCAGTATAGGTATTTTAAATTTAAATTTGTCCCTAATGAGCAAGACAAAGGCAATGAAAGTGTTAACTTGTACATTCATTGTGGTTGCCTTTCTGAATCTTACTAACTAATTAAAGGGAAAAAATAATTCGAGGCTGAAAGCAACACTCTCTTCAATCTTTGTACTAGATAGATGTCAGGTCAACCTAATGTGACATTTTTGAAATGTAACATACCTAAATAAAGTCAATTAGCTAAAACATTATATGGTGGCTAAACTATTTGAAATAACTATTATATTACCGTTAAAGGGTAATATACTGTAATAGTTATTTCAAATAGCCACCATCAAATAGCGACTGTAATGTTAAACTGCAATTCCCTGATTAGGAGAGCTATTTGTTTTTAAAGTCAGCTTTCTTTCTTACATTAAGTTACACTTATACTGGTTAAGACTAATTTTGTCCTTAGCTGAAGTTGAGAAACCATACAAATAAATGAGCTGAATAAATTTGTTCTCTACGTTATTATTTATTGATAGAAAACAAGTGTCATTAAACCTATGATCTAGACCATGATGACCCAGTCCAACTAATACTGTATTAATCTAAAAATATAAATATAGTTAATTATAGACATTGTACATCAATCTACTTTAATTATAGATTAAGTAGACAGTGTCCTACATCAAGCATAACATGATCAAGTAGAAAGATTAATCAAATGCTGCTAGACAATAGTGCATTTATTTGGTTCTCTAAGATCACGTCTACTCTAGGAGTAAAAAAAAGCTTTTTTATGCAACCTTGTACCACCATTAGGAAGACTCACATGTGAGCGTGGCCTCTCATTGTAAGAGCGGAGTGAGACACTGCACTCCTGATCTAGCCCTCTGCCTCTTCTTCCATAATCCCCCAGTGGCAGTAGTGTGTCCATAGAGCGACTCGTATAAGGGTCCATATAACCAAGAGGTGCTGGGTTTTGAGATAAGAGATCTTGAATCTATACACAGACACACACACAATATTAAGTATAACACTGATTAGGTACACCGACCTTGTTGATACAGGTGTATATTTAGAAACTTTCACTGTCAGATTCTGACCACTACACCATTCTGGTTGAACATTTATCATTTAAACACTATCACTATTGAGTATAAAACTCTGGCACACTGCTCCACCTACAATATTAGTATCACTATGGTGAGTCAATAATATCTGCTCAGTGGTGATTTTGAGGTGGTCTCTTTCTGTTGATACAGCAAGAAGAGGGCTGGAAAAGTATGTGTGTACGAAGAGAAAAACTATGCTCCATAACTACAGTATACATCAACAAAATGTACCTACATTGGCTATAAAAATGCTTGCACACCCCTGTTAAAATTGCAAGTTTTTGTGATATCAACCATGATAAAAATTTTTTTTCAGTTTTCTTGTGGTAAAAAAAATACAATAACCTGTTTGCAAACCCTTTTACTAATATTTTTCGGTTGTGATATAGCATTCAGTCCTTTTGAGGAAGAGTCTAGCAACAAATCTATTAAATTGCAAGGGAATCTCCTGTGCACAACCCTCTTCAAGTTATTCCAAAGGTTTGTGACAGGCTTTAGATCTTGGCTCTGACTAGGCCATTCCAAAAGATTGATGTTTGTCTTCATCAATAAAGCCATTCCTTTGCTGACTTGGATTTGCACTTTAGGAAAAAATATCTGATTTATCTGGGTCTGAGTTATTATATTACAAAAAGCTGCAATTTTAACTATTTAGCTATTGACCAAAATGTAAATCACATACAGTTTGTCAGTCACCTTAAGCTGGGAGAAGTGGTTGGACTTTGAAGGTGCTTCCTCATAGGGTCGCTCTGCAATGGAAGCAATTATTCTTTTTCTGTGGCCAAGAAGGACAATTTTTAACACCTACAAAAGACAGATCACACAATACATTAGGCCTGGATGCACAGTTTTATTCAGATATTCGATATGCTCACAAAGTGCCTATACTTTAAAAAAAAACATTTGTAAAACTAAGTGAGAGGCAAATGTGAACCACTGTTACATTGACAATCTCCAGCTCCCACAGATTCTTCACACACTCAAGTGTGCGATAGCCACTGGATAAAAAGTTGTGGTGATACTCCCCAAGACCTAGATTGTCCAGCCAAGAGGCCAGTGAGGTACTGCCATCACAACCCAGAGCTTTCACCTAGAGATACAAACAAGTTTAAGAATGACATGTTGAATATTAAGCAAACATTTCGAGACTATTACAGATAATATGATAAATTGTACCTTTGGTAGACTTTTTGCTGCATGAAGAATTTTCTTCCTATGACCTGGGTCTGTGATGCCAATTTCTCTAAGGTCTTCATCTTCCATTACATTACTGCCCTGCACATTTTATCAAATTCAATTTGTTAAGCTAAATTAATTTAATAAATGCATACACTGGGGTGGCATCGAGGAGGCACAATCTAAAAAAATATATAACTTGTTTTTGTGTGCAAACTTGTGTACACATTGTATAGACACACACATTCAAATTTTATTCCTCCTCTTCTACTTATGAATCCTATGCATCCTATTATTTTCATTTTATGATACGATTTCTTCTATTAAAAATGCTGAATTATTAATTAATTTATATATTAAGTTAGTCTAACTATCACTTTTTCATGCATTCTGTAAAGAAATTAAGTAGACCGATGAATTGTAACATCACCATAATTTATTGAACTGGTGTAACGGTCAATGGTGACTCACCATAAAGCGCAGGTCATCAAATCCATTTAGTAGCAGCTTACTCTCATACTGTGGAAAGCCCACATGCTCCAGCCATTCCCCCACTGACTGCTCCAGTACCCGGCTTCCTGCAGTATCTGCTGAGAGAGGGAGGCGTTTGAGCAGTGAGAAGCCATTCAGTCGGTAGCAGCGGCACTCAGAGGCCGAGACATGGCACTGCCACATCATCTTCGGCCAGCAGAGCCACGGACAGCAGCAGCAGCACGGCACGATCCAGGCTTGGTTGAGGGGCCACCAAAAGCAGGGGCCCGCAAAACACAGAGATGAAAAGGAGCCCTTGTTTTTGGATGGAGGGCAGAGGAGGTAGAGATCAGTAGGTAGTCCTTTGTAAGAGTGGCTTCAAGGAAGCAAGTCCAGTTTGGAAAGATAATTTGCCATTGTCCTTCTAAAGTGAAGAAATGTAGAGGGGCAATGCATACATAGTTCACTCCCTTTTTATTTGATTCAAACTATTTGGCCTTAAAGGGGAGAGGGTTAGAGTTGTGAATGGAAGATCAGAATGTGCTCAGGGAACCTTGCGCTGCAGTAAGCTCATCACACCCACAGTGAGCTACAAAGAGGCAGCAAACTCCCTGATATGCATATGTTCTGTTCTCAGAAGTGCACAACCCTTTAGACTGTAAGTCTCAACCAAACCTATTTGGTGGTGTGTTAAATAAAACATACATACTATTACCCTTCTATCATATGCCTAATACAATGAATGCTCTAAAAATCACTGTATAATGTTGTAATTTTACTACAGTGCCAACTGCCTAGCGACAGGATACTATTCGCATCATGCCTGCTCATCTTGAGGATGAGATCCATGTTACATTTCCCTTCGATTTAGAATTCCGTAATCAATTAGAAACCCATCAGACTTGCATATACAGGCACTGCCAAATTAGCCAGCTCCCGATGACGACTGCTTTCTCTTCACTGCAATCCAAATGCTACTGGTCCTTCTTGGCTTATATGCACTCCGGTGGTCTAGCATGCCAGAGTAGAACACATCATCAAAGCAGGCAGAGGCAAAGCATGATCCAGCAGAATGCAGGTGAGCTAGAATGATAGAGAGATAGCCCCATCAGAAAAGCTTGCAGGTGGTTCCTTCTCTTCCCCTGAGCTCTGTCCTTGCCTGTCGTTCCTAAAGGTGCTGCTCTTGGGACCAGGCTTTGCTGCATCCCCAATTCAGGTGGCACACAGTCCCAATGGCAGCTGCAATCACCACTCACAAAGCAAAACATCCAGATGATACACTCCTCCTCCTGAAACCCACCGGCAGCTCTGTCCTTCCAAGGCTGCAGTAAACAATCCCTCGCTGTGGAAATTCCCTCATCCTAATCCCGTTCCTGCAATTGTGCTTCTCTTGCTCCTCCTTTTCCTTCTTTTGTGATCGTTCCCTCTCTTCTCTCCTCCTTGCGCTCTCTTTCATTGACACTGTCTTGTCTGCAAGCACTGCAGGGCTGCCATATGCTGGCTGATGCTGTGTGCTGCTGCACAGCATATACACGTTCTGTTCCCCCCCTCCCTTTCCTTACTGTCTCTCTGTTTCTCACACACTCTCCCCTCTCTCACTCTTTCTCTCTCTTTTCCACAATCAATCCCCATCCCCTCTCTCTCTCTCTCTCTCTCGCAGTGCCCCCGTCTCTTTTCTCCCCACTCACCATGCTGATTAAAATTGCACACAAGCACTCTGATCTTGCTGGTGCAGAAAGGACATCATCAGAAGCAGGAGCAGGAGATAGACAAACCCAAATCAAAAACCAGCATACCAGGATCAGCTGGAAAACGAAGGAAAAACATGTTGAGGTTGTTTTTTTTCTGCCCCATTGCACACTAAAGTGCTTCCAGGGTTTATGCAAAGAAATTAAATCACCACCAAGCCATACACCATGATAAATTACTATGGGGAATTACATCTGTGACCATTACACTGTACCTCTGAGTGCTTGGGCTGCATGCTAAATGTTAAGTCAGCAAAACGGACCACATCCAGATGAAATACCCACACACCCACACATACATGCACCCAACAGCCCCCCCCCCATCCACACACACACAAATAATTGTCTTACTATCCTTTTGAGGACCACACCTATGACTAACCATAAAGAACCCCCCATTCCCATGCCACCACCAAACCCCCACCACCCCATGCCACACACACCATGAATAGAAATTTTGAAAAGGATTCATGATATTTTCTATGAAATTTTTGCAAAGGTTACAACCGTTAGCAGATGCGCTTATCTAGAATGACTCACGGAAGTATTTTATAGTTTCCATTGAAAACATTCTCAGGTTAGGTCACAAGGTCAGGGACTAACATAGAAAAACATCTACATTAAATGTAATGTGAAATTAAAGGGTCATGCTATCCTTAATTATAGCATGATCTCCACTGATCACTCTAGCTTCCAGGTCACTTCCTGTTTTGTGTAAGCTCCATTTACAAAGTGTTGCTTATATTATGCATAACCCTTGCTTGATCTTTTGAACTTACTTATTTTGATTTGCCTTCTGCCCTTTACTGCTATTATTCATTCATTCATTCATTTTCTACCGCTTATCCAAACTACTCGGGTCACGGGGAGCCTGTGCCTATCTCAGGCATCATCGGGCATCAAGGCAGGATACACCTTGGACGGAGTGCCAACCCATCGCAGGGCACACACACACACACACACTCTCATTCACTCACACCCACACACACACACACTACGGGCAGTTTTCCAGAGATGCCAATCAACCTACCATACATGTCTTTGGACCGGGAGAGGAAACTGGAGTACCCAGAGGAAACCCCCCGAGGCACGGTGAGAACATGCAAACTCCACACACACACAAGGCGGAGGCAAGAATCAAACCCTAACCCCGGAGGTGTGAGGCGAACGTGCTAACCACTAAGCCACCGTGCCCCCCACTGCTATTATTACAAGTATTTTAACACTGCTTACTTAATGACAATGTTTATTGTATAAATATTGTATATTAAAACATCTGCACATGAGTCCTTATAATTTTATTCTCCATTGTTACTGAAAGCTTCCAGTAGAATCCAGTAGAACCTCGCAAGCTGTGGACCAGACTCACTTGTCAGGTACTGGGAGACCATGCTAAACATTTCCAACACATCTCGTCATATCCACATACCCACCTGTGTAACTCAAATGCACCACCACCATACACGTGTAAGGACCTGGAATTATCCTTACACAGACCTTGCATTGCAAAACCAGAAAAATTACAATGATTTCACAGAATTTTAGATGCAATGTTTAAAGCTTTCCCTCTCATAATGATAAAGATATTAATAATATTATGTAAATTCTTTCTCTGCTCAAATGCAAGGCGAGGGCCACAGACCCATAAAAGCCATAATCTGTGCTCCAACTATTAGATCCCTGATTTGAGCCAATATTAAAAGAGTTACTCAGATCTCTGGAAAGGATGCAGGAGAATTATTATTCAGGTGTCAACAGGGAAGACAATCCACAAGAAAGTGCTCATTGAACATTACACATTGAACTGGCTGTAAGAATGGACTTACGGAATTGCTATAGAGCAAAATACTGTGACAAGTTAATCAGCTCTCACTCACCCAACTTATTCAGCTGGCCATTGCACAATCCACACCTCACTGCCACACCATTAAATGAGAAAGAGGAAGTGTAAAGAAAGGAAATCGGAACATAGACCTCGCAAACCATACAAATGCTTGCTGCCAGAATATCTTGAATGGTGTTCACAATTTTAATATTTTCCAGGCCTTGGATTCAACAGCTACCAAAAATTTCTTTGACAATGATGTAACTACTCTTCTTTGATCCACTCCATGTTCATGTTTATAATGATTTAATGATTTTTATGGTTATCCATGACTAACCACCCATAACCCCATACAATAAAGTGGATTTGTAACCAAGCATTGAATTTATGATTATTTTAGCTTGTCTAATTACTTTTGATCCCTGAAATAGTGGGGATCATATATAAGAACTTTTGGACTGACTGTCATAACCAAACTGTTTGACCTAGTTGAAGTATTTAGTAAAGATAAGAAAGCATTAGAGGTACTCCCATTTTGTCCTTAGGAACACAAAGTGTTATCAGGTGGTCTCCCTTCCATGTAGGTCAGTCTAATATGTTAAAATATCAATGCACCGTCAGTATTTAGGGAAAAAATCAGCAGAAGACAACCTTTATTACCTCTGCAAATTATGAACACATAGTAATGCCTTATGGCTATCTTGAGAGAAAATATTACTGTCTGTATTGATAATATTCTAATATATAATATATAATAATATTATGTATATTCCTCTTTAGAAACTGAGCATGTGGAGCATGTCTGGCAGGTGTTGGAAAAGTTCATGTAGAAAAACATCTACATTAAATGTAATGTGAAATTAAAGAACCCTCAGTGTCAGTGTTGGGCCATATTTTTGCTTCTCCGGTAGTCAAGCTGGTCTAAAAAAAGAAGAGAAAAAATTTCTGCCTGGTCATAACCATGAACTGTGCAGTGGTTCTTACAATCTGACAGGCAACTTAGTGCATTTGATTTAAATTCAAGCTCGCTGACAGACCAGGGTCTAAAAACACAGAAGCTGAAGCACTGTTCTAAACTAATGATGGAAATCTGGAGTTAGCAATATAATGCCTTTAACTGGCATCATAGCATCCAACAGATGGAAGATCAATAAAAACATAATGCAACACAAAGAACCCATAGTTCCAGAATACTCCCAGAATAATGTCCTTGTATAGCAAACTAATTTTGTTGGTATACATTTCTATTTATTATGTCATTCTGGAATTAAGAGAAGGATCAACCTAATCATCTATTCAACCTAATCATGGTTAAATCCTGGTGGCTTTGAATAGTGTATAGTGACTTTTCAATTATTCTCCAAGCCTTTGAACTATTCTTCAAGCCTATCAAGCCTTATCCCAATCTAGGACCCCATCTACACTTACTTAGTGGAGTCCTGGAAACACTGCCAGTTTGATAAAGTCGCTGAAAAAAAAGCTCTATCTAAATTTCAAGCATAATTCCCTTAGTTATACAGTATATGTTATTGATCAATTTCCTAAGGCCTGTTGTATGGTACATTTATTTATTACTATAATATACCAGAGGATATTGTGTCTGACAGAGGAAGGTAGTTGACTTCTCAGTTCTAAAGGGCATTCTCTAAACAACTTAGAACAATGGTTTTTAAAACATTAGCACTAGTCTTTTATATGGTTATCATCCAATGGCCAAGTGGAGAGACTCAACCAGGATAGTGGCAGATTCCTGAAATGCTACTGCTCCTAAAATCAGAAAAGGATGCACAGAACTAACTCACCCACTCTTTTATAGAATTTACACCAATTCATTGTGTCAGGGTAACAGTTAACAAGTCATCTGTTAACGACTGCTATATTCAAGGTATGACATAATTCACATAGACCTGTGATAAATATTTATGGCCAGGGCCTTCATGGCATGAACTGCCTCTACCTGTGGTCTGGCAAACCCTCTGAAATACTTAATATGATGAAATACTGAACCTCCCTGAGGGTATATTAGTGAAGCAAGGTTCTTTGAAAATAAGCAATACAGAATGCACCTGACTGCTGACTCAGGCAGAGGTTCTGGTTCTCAAACAGGTATCTCAATATTTTCCATTATAAAATTATCTCCTCAACACAGAATCAGATGCCTGGAAGATAGACCAGCATACATCATCTAAAGCCTTCTTAATTCCAAACACCATATTTTGTGCCTGGGGAGAAATTTTATGAACTGGGGAGGGTACAGTCATGATTAATGGTCATGGGTTTTATCAGAGATCATTCTGGTTTCCTCACTGACCAGAGACTTTCAAACAGCTGGAACCAAATTCCTTGTGCGTGTCAATTCTGATTCTGATTCTGATTCTGAACAACTGGACAAACCAGCTCCCATATATAATGGCAGACCCTGTCTCAACATTTGGAGAAGCCTGTCAGAGAGGCTGAGAATTACACTGAGAATTTTTCAGTGACACTGTGTATTGGATTGTTTAAAATGAACTTTTTTGTAAGAATATAATAAGTTCTGCACGTACTGTAGATCCTCGTTCCTCAATCAAGCATTATGCTAGCATATATTTCTTAAGCAGTGATTTTGTTTACAGTATTCTGTAGACAACATGAAAGACATGATGAAATTTATCCCTGTCTTACACACCATTTTGCATGCACACAGAGCATTATGGAACTGAACAGTGCTTATAACCTCAAGAGCATGAATACAGTATCTCCCCAAATGATTTCAGTACAACACACTTTCAATGAATACCAAAAACTATAAGGGAGTTGCATGTACAGTACTTCAAGTACTCATGCCACATATTAATATTATGTTTCTTATACAATTAAAGAGTTATTAATGCTAATTTGTAATTAAATTGTTGAATGTATAATTTATAATTCTGCTGTGACTTATACAGGTAATGCAGATACACATTTCAAATGCAAATTACAATACAAACAATTACATTTAGGTTTACTCTGCACACCATATAAATTACCCTTCAGCATGGGTAAAAGCACAGAGTTAAATGGCTTTATTGTATTATCTTCTATTGTTAGTCACTAAATTGCTGACACTATTACAGGGACAGACATGATAAAGCAACAAAAATGGAGCACTAATAAATACTTTACTTCTACAAAAAGCACCATATGAGGTCATAACATCACAAAGAAATAACTTCTAAAGAAGAATAGTCATACTCCTACATTCGTCTTGCCATGACTGTACAACAGGAACAGTATCACTCTAGAAAAAGCATGTCAAAATTATAAAATTTTTCCCAATTATAGGCATCGTTTTGGGACATAGGCAAAGTGAGGAAAAAAGGAAGCTTAAGGCCTAATTACCAAGGGCTACAGGCATGATGAGTACTGTTGTGGAATTAGGCCACTCCATAATAAATCAGGCCAAGCCATCCATTTTTATGTCACTTAGTGTATGTATCAAAATATCAACTATGAAAATGCTGGGCAAAGTGACACCCAAAGTGACTGAATAGATATATCAGGCAGGCATGAATTGATGTACAATTTCCACTGAAATGTCTTAACCTCCAAAGCTTACTTTTTGAGCCTGTGAGTAAATGAACAACATCTATTATTTATTTATACCACGATCGACTGAAACATGTAGATGTAATTTAGTCAGTGATATTATTGTTTTAAATCAATTGTTAGTTTGTCACAAAAAAATCTGCTAAAAATGAGTGACATTTGACTGGGTGAGCACAGGAAGCTTTGATATTGAAGAGTAGTGCTCCTCAGCAGACTATTTTGCATCACTAGTCAGAGAAGCAGAGTACAAAAATAAAACATGCACTCAGAAGGAAGTAGAATAATATGGTGAAATCTAACAACACTCCACATATATCCTATCTTGTAGTAGTTACAGTGTGCATTCATTTCAAGTGTCATTACTGTATGTCCTATGTAATCTGTTTTCATTTAATCATAAATGCTTGTTGACAAACAGACAGACAGACAGACAGACAGACAGACAGATAGATAGATAGATAGATAGATAGATAGATAGATAGATAGATAGATAGATAGATAGATAGATAGATAGATAGATAGATAGATAGATAGATCGATAGATGATACAAAGCTGACTTGCGCAATTAATGAAATAATTGCCTAAGGTTTGTTGACATGCAATTCATAAAACAGCCCACAGTTCAACTACTTCAGTGTACTTGAGGTTTGTCCTGCTCTTAGAAATCAGAAGAAATCTGAGGAGACAGTCACTGCCCTTGTCCCTCTGTGGTGTAGTTTTACCTGCTGGTTGGTGTTCCTTAGAGAGTTCAATGCCGCTGTCAATCAATGTCATGGTCTTCTCAATCTGGTGGAGGATAATGACAGGGGCATAGTCAGTGATATCTTTAAAACTGTATTTTTTCCCAGATAGCAAAAAAAATATATTTAATAGCAGTAAAGAATTTTTCACATTCAAGCTCATTGCATGAGCAACTAATGTATTTTGATTTTGATCATCTTTTACACTAATCACAAGAGAAAAATAAAATTAACCTTATGAACAAATATATAAATTAATTTCTACTCACAGAGACTTAAGACCAGTTAGCATATAATTTTCAAAATGCAGCACATCTGTTGCTACCTGTCTGCTATGTCAGTTGCAAGTTTTGCCAGTATCAATAATGAATGTCACCCTATGACCATGGTCAGGATAATCTATAGTTAGATGAAAGAATGAATAATTATCTGAATGAATGACGAACTGTTTCCCAGCACCAGGAGACCTTAGTTGATGTTTTGATTTCACTTGATTTCATTAGGTATACATTTCAATAGATCTATAAATCTATAAATGTTTCAAAAGTAATATTATAACTGTTAAAACTCATCACTGTGCTACTGGCATCAAAAAGGTCCTGGATTCCTTTAGCGTTCGCACACCAGTGCCAAAATGGAAGATACCCTGAAGCGATACAGCCCTTCACATTTTCCACTCCAAATGAACCTACTTGCATTCTATATCGGACCGCCCACCCCATGGCCATCTATCATCACAGTTTCTATAGATATACCTTGCCAACCTCAGGACAGCTCCTGCTGCAGATGCAACATTTAGATAAAGCTATTTTAGTGGAGAGTCATTTTTTTATTTATATATGTGTTTTATGTATATATATGTATATATGTCATCATTCTTTATATAGTCTGAGACAGGACTTTGAACAGAAGCCTTTCATAAAGCCTATATTAAAATCACTTTCTTAAACCACATCTGCTTTAAGAAAACAAATAAGTACATGTTCTCTTCCTCGAATTCTGGTGAATAAGATTGAGATTCTACAGTTGATACAGTATTAGGTAAACACAAAGTCAGCACTTTCTATTCTTAAAAAGAAATGAAAGCTTGATCATTAGCTAATGGACTGCATTAGTCTTGGACTTCTGTTTTTAAATTGCTTAGGTTTGTTTTTAGCTATTTTTAACATCATAAACTCCCTTTTTTAAGTGTTATGTAAGATGAAAATACCAAATTCCATTACACTGAAGGCATTTAGGGTTGACCACCAAATATTTTGATGAGCAAAAGTATTATATTATATTACAGTACAGTCGTGGCCTAATGGTTAGAGAGTCTGACTCGTAACCCGAAGGTTGTGGGTTCGAGTCTCGGGCCGGCCGCGACTGAGGTGCCCTTGAGCAAGGCACTGAACCCCCCAACTGCTCCCCGGGCGCCGCAGCATAAATGGCTGCCCACTGCTCTGGGGGTGTGTTCACGGTGTGTGTGTGTGTGTGTTCACTGCTGTGTGTGTGCACTTTGGATGGGTTAAATGCAGAGAACGAATTCTGAGTATGGGTCACCGTACTTAGCCATATGTCACTTTCACTGCAGTACATTATATTAAATTACTAATAGTCTTAACAACAGTTACATTATATTTCATTTACGAACATTTAATTTTATTTAATTTGGTTGCATATTCCTTGCTTGCAATAACTGCTTCTAGCTGGTGACCCAATGACTTCACCAAAATGTTGCATTCTTCTTGCAATCGTCTTTCAGACATGCTGGGTTCTTCCATCAGCCTTCTCTACAGAAGGAGAAAAAAGGAGAAATACATGCTCGATTGGGTTAACCGATGATGTCTTAATTTGCCAGTCTAAAAGCTTCCAGTTTTTCATCTTTTGAATTCCTTTGCTGTGTTAGCTCTGTGTGTTGGTTTATTGTCTTGTCTTGCTGCATGATGACTTTGATTGAAAGCAGTCCAAATCTTACTGCTGATGAGTGGTTTGCATTTTTATTTATGTTCTCAGAATCTTCTTAGATCAGCAGATTGTTTGATAGCTTCATCCCTGCCCCTTGGAGATGGTTGGTGATGTCATTGGTGATGTCTTTGTTTTTCAAGACATTCCAAATTGTTCTGCTCTAGGACTCTGACTATTTACCCTCTTTTCACAGCTTCACAATGGCTTACTTGTCTGGTCTTTATGATGCATTAACCTTTTTAGCAACAAATGCAGTCTCTAAAAGTTATTCCAAGAATTTCACAGGGAACTAACTCTTGAAATGTGATACCCTCATAAAAATTGTATATTCCAACAACCAACCATTCACCCACACCCGTACTGCATGTGTTTTTGCACCAAAATAGACAAAATGACTCACGTTCTCCCAAATTGCTCATTCTATTCTTTTCATGCACAAGGTGGCCAGAATTATCCAAACACAAACTGGACCACAAATCACAGGCAAACAGCATCAAAATGCTACACTGGTATGCAAAACAAGCCAGCTGCTGAACAGACCTTTTTACAGACCAAACAACCAAAGATCATAATTGGTTCCACTGTTGTAAACGAAGAAGAAATTCCATCATGTCTGGGCACAAAAGCATCAAAACTAGATAGAAAAAAATAATGAGACAAATGTAGGTCCATTTTCTTTAATACTGATAAACAAAATAACAAAAATAACATGAGTCCGCAGAGCAAACTTCTTTATTCTATTTAGTACAGGCGAGTAACCTTCTAAAGGGTGTCTGAATGAAAGGAAGAATCTGAACATGCTTTTAGACACCAAGTTTATCCATTGAAAAGCCCTTCACAAGGCATGTAGTGTCACCAAATGACTTCAGAATCTTCAGTATACTGCACCAACAACTGAGGTGGGATGAAGTGGCAAGAGGTGTTTGCAGAAAGACTGTGCAACCATCCAATTTTGCAGCGATTGTGCGATGCAATCATTACCACATGGTGCAACATTTCTGCAAAAGGGATGCATCATCTTTAAGAAATCGTGCATTTATTTATATTTATTAATATTTAATAATATATATATATATATATATATATAAATATTTATTCAGAAATTTTCAAATAACGGGTAAAATAAGTATTTTTTAAAATTGAAATATATGAATGAACATAATATGAATGAATGAAATTAATTGTAATCTTTGAATTGTAGCCTTTTAACTTGCATTAAGTTACCGTGTTGAAATTAGAGGGTTGATATTTCTGGCCTTAAGACATTATACATGTACAGGCATTATGAAAAAATATACATTATTCACTGTATATGTATAAATAATTACTCTTAAATAAAATATTTTAATTTACAGCAAGCATTATAAATTTAGATGGTTTGTACACATTAGAATTGTTTTTGTTATGCTGAATCTCGGAAGTATGGTGATAAAGAATGTGGAGAGACAGCGAAACATTAGTTACTGAAGTAATAGCCCTAAGCCTCAAAGTTTCAAGGCTTTGGAAAAAACTGAAATTATTTCTGCAGAGCCAGCAATAAAGAGTGTCACACAAGGTCCATGATAACGAGAGAGCTCGTGAAGATGTAAGAGCCAGCAGTTTTAAGAAAATGTAAAGAGGAAGGGTAATAAAGATTTAATGTTGGGTTGGCCTATGTGCCAGAGAGGTAACAAGATTACAGGCTCTGAAGACTAACCGCAATCTCAAGTAATGGATTGATGTATAGAATGTTGGACTTCTTTCTTTGTCAGAGCTGAAAGTATTTAGAGCCCAATTGAATGCTATTCTGTATTCTTTATGGAATAATAAAGAGAACCATGATAGTTTTTCCATATTTTACTCATTACAGGACTATGCAAATATAACTCTTCATTTATATAGCATTCAGTCAGAATTCAGTATTCAATCAGAATTTTCAAGCAAAAACTCTAATTATTTTTCATCCCCTATATTTTCCTTCTTGTATGCCTCTCTTGCTAATTAAAAATTCACTCATCTTATCTATTCGATACATAAATTAAAAATACAGCCATATGTGCTAGGAATGTCAGACTGCCTGCTCAAATAAGAAATATATATATATATATATATATATATATATATATATATATATATATATATATATATATATATATATATATATAATTTTTTTTTTTTTTTTTTTTTTTAAATATCCCTTCATTAAAAATTCACACATCAGTTACTTGTTAGTGTGTATTTATATATGTACAGGTACTGCAAAACATTTATTGTATAGATGTATACATGTTGCTAGTTTGCAGCATCATAGATTGTAAACCGCTGATGGCCCAAAGTACATTTATATTGAAACACAACGGTATTTATTTCCATCTCCCTCACAGGCACATATGTATTTTAACCTGCTGTGTAACCAGTCTAAAGCAGGATGTCCTTAAGAACCGGACACTCCACCCTGGTCAGCCAAGCAAAACATGAAGCTTTTACTGACCATTGTTTTGTCACTCTGGTCATACATCATTTGAAATTTTTTCAGTGGGCTTAGAGCCACCTGATATGATGAAGCATCTCTTTCCTATGATACTCCTAATTTACATAAGTAATATTGTGTAAGTATTATATAAATTGTATACTATTCTTATACATATTTACAGTATCAACAGGTACACATTTCATTATCATTCACACTGATGGGAAATGCTGATAAAGCACATTGTAGCACTGGCTCTTTTCATTACTCAAAGCCATCAGGAAAGCAAAGAAAATGGAGAGGAGGGAAGGGAAAGGGAATGCGCTGAGCGTGGGTTGACCCTTTGGAAGATGCCTGAAAAAATGTGGAGTGACAGCTTAGACCCAATTAGCCTGGTGCACCACAGACTGTGTGGAGGATCATGAGGGAACAATGGACTCAGCCTGGCACTTGCACTGCTTTGCTTTCCATCCCTCCTTTAGTCCTCCATACTTCTGTGTCAAGCTCCTTTTTACACCTACTTTTCTTGCATTTTTATGTTAACCCATTCTTTTATTACCACTCCACCCCAACATGCTTACCTCTTCCCAATCAGCAGTAAGTGAGGACAGTCGATCTATGTGTGTCCTCTCCATCCAGCACTTGATCTTGCACTTGTTCTTTTCACCCAGAGCTAAATTCTCTTCACAAGGAGCCAGTAAGTCTAAGTCTGACTTGGAGAGGCTACAAGAAAGCTTCACATGCCCACATGGCTGCCTCCTGGCCTGGGTCGAAGACTCAGGTGAGTGACTGAATTCATCTTCAGCCTGTTCCAGACCGGTGACTGGAACATAATTCAAATCCAGAGGTAGCGTGGACATCCCTGGAAAATGTTCTGGTATGTCTATGCAGTAGAAAAAGCCCTGCTGTGCAGAAAAGTAGACAGATATAACAGTTTTATCTCATAGTCATAGGGAATATGAAGCCTTGTTTCCCCTTTGCTGTATTCTTCAAACTGTTGCTATAAATGTTTCTGAAATAGGCTTGAAATGGGGAGCATGAGGTTGCCTTTTCTGCCTCTGTTCACACGGTCCACCCACAGTATATGTGCTCTTGCCCACCCCATTTTGAGAAGCTCAAAAAGTTTATAAACAGTCATTTCCTCCTCCCCCCCCCCCTCTCTCTCCTTTATCTTTTGCCAGTTTCAATGAGAGAGAGAGAAGGGACAGGCTGGTGCTCAAAGAAACAAGGAAACAGAAGTAAACACAGAGATCAAATATTGTTTGCTCTACCTTGGTACACACATGGTGTTTATGACAGTCTCTGTAGATGAAGCTTTGATGAGACTGACTTGTCTCCTGTTATGGGAGTAGACTTCATCAGTCACCAGAGATTCTGGCGATCACATGTCCTTGTCTTTTTTCATACTGACAGGCTGGATAATCAGGTTATCGAGGCACTGTGAGCCAGTGCCCATTCAATGAATATGTGTTTATGTGTGATTCACAAGTTTCCTAAAAGCGGAATACATTCCAATCATATAGCATGAATTCTGTAACAACGCTATTTGAGAAGTACAAAACGTGCAAGCTATATATTAACTATCAAAATCTAAAAAAGTGCTGAAGAAAGACCTATCACATTTCTATCCACATGTTCAAGTATGTCCATAAACTTTGAGCTATACATCACCAATAGAGGGCAAACTACTAAATACACTTTCCAGATTGGTAAGTTTTCCTCTTACAGATGATACAATATTTAATTTCACTGCTGTATTTCAACATGATGTTTAAATACAGGACATGAAAAACATGTCCGCTTCCCCTTCTGTGTCAATCTACAAAACAAGATAAACACACACTCACACACACATACACACACAGACACACACACACATACACACACACATAAATACACAGACACCACTTTCCTTGCTGATTCAGCCTAGATCTAAGAAATCACTTCTGATTGAGAAATTGATATGCAGACATTGGTGCATAAGGTGGTATTCTAGAAACACGTCTAAGGCTACAGAGGGACCTCCATGACGAGCTAAATAAAACACCCAGTCATTTAAACTGCTGCATCCCAAGGAAGTGTAACTCTCAGTGAAAAGCATGCTATCTGGCATCGTCCACATTGGATTTAATTGGATGTGAACTTGGGTGTATTATTACAGCCCTGTTGACTGATCATCTAAGTTGTGCTCATTTTCAGTACTTTTTCAGTACTTGCAGTACTTTTACACATTCCTTTACAATGGTTCAAATTCCCAACATTTGACACTGTTTTATTGCTGCTGCTTCTACCACACAAATAGATTACATTAAAAAAAACAAAAAAACAAACAAAAAAAAAACAGAAATAAGCAGGTGTGTTGAAAGCACCAAAGTGGTTTGTAGTCAGCAGTTGGGAACATAATGAGTCAACATAAGGATACATAAGGGAACATAAGGATACATAAGGGAAAATAAAGGATACATAAGGGAACATAAGGATTCACAAAAATATCATTGTGGGAATTATATGATTTATTTCACGTTCACAGTAATGAAACAGTAAAGGCACTTGGTCGTGTCTATGTAGGTTACTGAGGTTCAGATGAGAAACACGAATGCACCTTTCAGACGTCTCCATCATGAAGGTAATGAAGAGTGTCTGCGCCCACTCACAAACATGCTCTCGAATAGCAACAGCTGACGTTGTGCGTGGTGACGTCATCAATCTTACTGAGCCATGCGTACTGAGGGTTCGCCGTCGACTCTCGGCGGTTGTTGTTATGATTGAAACAGGCCTCTGACTAAATTAAAAAGTTCTCCCGCCGCTGCCCCGGGACACCTGCTCATGGAGGGCATGGACGTCGATCTGGACCAGGAGCTCATGCAAAAGTTTAGTTGCATGGGCACCACGGATAAAGATGTGCTAATCTCTGAGTTCCAGAGGCTGCTGGGTTTCCAGCTGAACCCGGCCGGCTGCGCGTTCTTCCTGGACATGACTAACTGGTGAGTCCGAGGAGGCACATGGGCCTAAGTTACGCCTGCTTATTTTCACAACTCTGCTTTATGATATTGCTCATTTTCATTCCGTAGGCAAAAATAGCTTGTTATATCTAAAACTAGATTAAGTCGTGTGTCCAAACGGAGAAATAAATCTTGTTTTGTTTTTTGTTTTGCCATCAAAAGTGGCTAAGCTAACTTTACTTCAAAAGTACTGTTAGATTAGCAAGTATCGGTGTAGCTAAGTTATCTGACAATGTAGAGACGAAATGTGATTATAAATTTCAAGTCTCATTTCAAGATTATACATTTCATTGTCAGATAACTTAGCTACACCGATACTTGCTAAACTAACACATTTAACGTTGTTAAAGCCTCCTGTGTTGTTATTTTCACTATGAGAGCAAAGCATTAGCCAGATGCCTCCTCTTTGCTAATTCGGCTAACATAACTTAGCTAGCTCGTTAGCATGACAGCTAGGTCACATAGTCACGATTTAACAGGCAGTCAGTGTTTTGTTTTTTCCCATAAACTGGAGTTTGTCATACGAAATATAACCGATTTAGAACCAACAGAACTAGAGTTTTCACGTTTCTGAACGCAAAATAACGACACATTCGTTCTAGTTATCTTGTTATCTGCAGCTAAGTTTGATAACTCGTGTGGTGGGTCAAAGGGTTTGCACCAAGTTACATAACCGTGCTCTTACTCATAATATCCCAGATTACTTTATATTTTAGGTTTTACAATAATAACAGTTTATTTTCGGCTATTCTATTTCTTGTCATGTACCAGCTTTAATACAGTATAACGCCACCAATATAGCCATTCGATATTGTTCAATTCTTCTTTGCCGTACACGGTATTTAACCTGTATTTCTTTAATACGACTATGTTCTCTGTTTTTAACAGGAATCTTCAAGCAGCTATTGGAGCATATTATGACTTTGAGAGTCCGAATATCAACACACCATCAATGTCTTTTGTAGAAGATGTGACGATTGGCGAGGGCGAGTCTGTGCCCCCAGACACTCAGTTCACGAAGACGTGGCGGATACAGAACACAGGTATGTGCAAGCTTTCTTTGTAAATACTGCTGTGAAAGACAGGCTCACATAACCTGAGGTACTGGTACTATAACGGACCTTTCTTAACTATCAGTACTTTTGCCATGTGTGAATCGATCTGGGATTAATACTTTTGGTTTGGTTTAGTTCCACAATGCTCATAATTAAACAAACCAAAAAGTAATACTTGTAAAAATCATTCATTTTTTTCATAAATATGATTGATACACTGTACCAAATGTATAAAGCGCAGAAATTGTAAGAACATCACCCAAGCACAGAGAACACGGGTCCTTAAATTGCTGTAAAGTTGCGTAAATAATTTGTTTAACGCATCTTTTTGTCAGTCCAGCTATTCAGAACGTATTACATTTCCACTGCTCTGTGCATTGGCCATGTTTGCTCCTCGCAGGTTAGACAAAAGACACAATCCAAAATATGCTGCATGTATGGTTCACCTCCTGCCCTTAGGTCAATATAAAACACTTAGTGTTTATCATATTCCGTTCATATTCAAGAGGTTCTTTTAAAGCACTTTTGGAGTGATTTGTGGAATAACCTCAACTGAATATGTATGTATGTATACGTATATCAGAATGCTTGAATTTATTTGGTCCCCCTGTTTTTCCTTGTTTCCTTGCTTTCTGGTTGTTTTTAACCTTTCTTTATTTGTGCAAACTAAACCCATTACAAATATGCTTCATAAAATTTAAAATATTGAAAAAAAAAACATTTTAATGTATTCTCGATCAGAATCAGAATCAGGTTTATTGGCCAAGTGTGTTGACGCACACAAGGAATTGTGTACTATATAATACTGTACTTTCAGTATTAACCCTATAACTTTTATCAACGAATAGACTACCTCATTCACAGACATTGTTTTGTAAGCTAATCGACATAAAAATATTTAAAGTTTGAAGAAAACAGTAAGGTCTAATGTAGTCTTTGCAAACATGTCTACTGTATATCTGTGGGAGCACGTAAAGTGGAGACTTCTAAAACAAACCTAACCATGTTCTATAAGGCAAACCTCTGCCATGTTTACAGCAGCCCCTGTTAAATGTGTGTGTTGCTGTTTTTGAGTTAATCTTAAGGGTGCCTGGTGTGGTGAACAAATAAGACAATTAGTCAGTAGATTAGTCGTAGATTTTTAATCTGCAACATTGTTCTTTCCTAAAAAGAAAACGGGTCTCTCTTGTTTTTGAATGCAATACACCACTGATGCAGTTGGGGGTACTGATCGTGCTGCATTTGTTGTTTCTAGTCAGACTAGTTGTGAAAGTGAAATGGACAGTCATTGGTCTCATATTGCGTAATATTTCATGGAAGAGGCTTGATGGTACAGTCAAAATAGTAAAATGTGTTTAGATAATGAGATCAGTTTAGTCTTTAACATGTTTAGATTAATGATACAAGAATATATATAGAGAGGGAGATAGAAGAAGCTATTTGAATATAGAATTTGCTATTTAAATCTGTGCATTCTATTTTTCCTTCCCCCCCCCCTTTTTTTTATATATATATATAAAGTTTTTGAAATTCTAAGTTGAAAATGTATAATTTTGTTAGAACGAGCAATTAATCATTGCATTTGCTGTTTTAAACAATTTCATGGTCACATGCTTTACTATAGCTGTAAAGTGCATAAAGTCAGTACTAGGTCCTATGTAGAATGAGACTGCAGTATGTACGTAGCTGCAGTGTGAACGCTGACTACTAATGCAGCACAGTCTGCCAGCTTCTTTCAGTTTGGAAGTTAGCAATCAATCTCATTTAAGCATTAACACGAAAGCAGAATATTTTACCAGCTCTCTCTGGTACTTTCCTCTCTTTATCTTATGTTTATATTGCGCCTTCCTTGCTTTCCTTCTCTCCTCCCTCTCAAATGATCTTTGTCAACTTCGAAGTGTATTTTGTTCTTGATGGATTGAAGAGTAAAAGATGTGATTTCACATATCTGATTACATACAAAGAAAGAGCTTAAAGCTGTAAACCAATACCCATGCCTATATCTTTAAACATGTCCATGCTAGTTTACTATTATTAAATCTTTGGAATAAATTAGGTATTGAGCTTTTCTTATTCTTATTGAAAAATGGAATTGGTTAAGAGTAATCAGATTATTTGAATAACAAAGTAATTGATAGTTGTAACCCATTTATCTAAAATTATTTCTTGACTTATTACCCAAAAAATGAATCTTATATATGAATTTTATACAATTTTTACTTTTTTTTTTATATATAACAGTGACTACAACATTTTGTAATATAATGTATAAAGCTTGTATAATGTTTACATTATTAAAACCAAATGTTAACCCCACCCTAAAATAATATGCCATTATTATTATTAATAATAATAATAATAATAATAATAATAATAATAATAATAATAATAATAATAATAATAATAATAATGTTTTCATTTTGAGTTAAAATATTTTCACCAAAGTAGAGATTGTCTTCTGTTTCTCATATAAGAGTGTTACACCAAAGTCAATCTTGGATATGAATTTACCCCCTCACCCTCACCCCCACACTTTTTTTTTTTTTTGCTATACATCTTTATTTCCCCACTTCAGGTGCATTCAGGCCATCCTTAAAGATATTCTTGTTTGCCGTAACCCGACCGACCCTCTCAATTTAGGACCGACTCATTTAAAAAAAATTTTTTTTTTTTGCTTTAAATCCGACCGACTTTCCAAACAACTAATACAAAAGCAATAAAATAATATTAATTATATTTTAGTAAGTATTGTAAATATATAAATTGCCTAGGCCTACGTCATCTATGTTTACACTTGGTTAACGGATGTCACACTATGGTCTGTGCGTTCGCTTCATCTCATACTCTCATTCACTGTCAGAGTCAACGGTTAGCACTTGGTAATGATGGCTGCGGCTGCAGTAAACAAAATGTTCGCGGTCATTGTTCAAAGTCATACGGGTTTGGGCACCATAATACATCAAAAACATTCATTAAAACAGCTCGACACCGCTTTAACTTGGCACGAAGTTCTGGGAAAAACTGTGCCCAGCATCAAAATAAGGTTTGCAATGATGCGCCGGGATATGCAAATTTGTTTAAAGTCATACCTACGTGATCACCATCACCAAAATTGTACTTTTTATCTATTGAAACTTGAAAAATACCGACCTTTTTTCTTTTCTTTTTTTTTTTTCTTTTTTCTTTTTTAAACTGCAAACCAAACTATTTTTAAGGACGGCCTCAGCCTCAGCATTCTTGTCTTGTCCACTGAAGTTGCTGTTCCTTTGTTTGTCGCATAGAGTGCATTTCTTTATTTGCACTGCAGCAGTCCTATTCTCTTCTAGACTTTCATCAGGTTATATTTGTTCAAATGTCCAGTTAGTCATGGAAAAGGATGATTCCCTTTACCAAAGTTGTCATTAAAATACTGAATACCGTCTTCAATTCTGTAGGATCGGAGTCGTGGCCTCCAGGTGTGTGTCTGAAGTACATTGGCGGAGACCAGTTTGGTCATGTGAACATGGTGTTGGTGAGGTCTCTGGAGCCACAGGAAATCTCAGATGTCAGTGTCCAGATGCACAGTCCAGCCAATCCAGGCATGTACCAGGGCCAGTGGAGAATGTGTACAGCTACTGGACTTTTCTATGGAGGTGAGGCACCACACACGAGAATTTTTGAATCTACACACACTGAACATAATACCATTTTTCTCTGTTGTTAATGACATTTGCAAATTAAATAAGTTTTAAATATGCTATGGCTTTTAGATTCTCCAGATGAAGTCCCTTTAAATTAATCTCATTCTGACGATTTTACAATAAAGGCTCTTCTTAATTTTTTTTTTTTTTTGTAAAACAGATTGCAGAAAACCTTTTTAAAAATGTAGGGTTTTTTGTTTGGTTTAGAAGCATTTTAAAACCCAGTCATTCAAAGTTACAAAGCTGATCCTCCAAAGTAATTAATTTGCTTCAGAACATCTTTTAACAGTTTAACAGTCTTTTAAGAGTGTAAGTTTAAATGTTTTGGTGTAAACAAAAAAGGAGACAACATCCAGTTGCATTTTACTAGTAATTTAGGCAAAATTTTACTAAATTTTACTATACTTTACTTACTGTATTTTACTACTGTATTTTAGAGTACAACATGCATATAAACATAACACACATGAAGTGTTTATTCACTTATCGGTCTAATAAAACATTCAAACTTGAATCAACAATTCAGTAATACACGGAGTAGAGAAGAGGGCTTAGCACTCATCCTTGTGGAGTCCCTTTACTGATAGCTGGTGGAGAGGACAAGATGAGATGGGATCCAGTAGCATAACGTTTCGTTTAGGCCTAATTCTTTTAGCTTAGTTTCCAGTTTTGAATTAAATTGGGTACTGAACTGTACAAACACCATTCTCACATGGGTATTTCTCCTTCAGTTTTAAATGATTATGGACCTTGTGCAGTGAGGTATAAACAGTATTGTTCATAGATCTATTTGGCAACAGGCACATTTGAAGTGACCATTTGCGATGATTCGGGGTATGTGTTGCACAAAACCCTGCTAGTTAGTACAGTGGAATGTCTAATCAGGGACATTTACATATCATTATGAAGATCTTGCATTCAGCTGTCTAATGGATTAACAATTTCTTAAGTTTACTGTTTATCCAAAGTTGAATGGACACTGCTTTAGTGGTGTATGCAATTCTGTAGCCTTCCAATTTGCAGAAACACTACTATGCAGCTGTTACTAATAAACTGCAATTTTAGTGTATTTCTGTCCAGCAGAAAGTGACACATTATGTTCTGAATTGTTCTGTAGATGTGATCTGGGTGATCCTGAGTGTAGAGGTTGGAGGTTTGCTTGGGGTCACACAACAGCTGTCCTCTTTCGAGACTGAGTTTAACACTCAGCCACACCGCAACGTTGAGGGAGACTTCAACCCCTTCGCCTCACCACAGAAGAACAAGCAAGACGCCAATGAAGATAACCTAAAAGACACCAGAGGCCCCTGGGTGGCCCCTCTGGACTCCATACAGCAAGATCAAAATGGACTGTCTCACAATTCTGTAAATATTACGCCAAATGGTCTTCAAAACAACTTATCAGTAGTGACTTACAGCCAGGTAAGTACATGGTTGCAGTAGGGGGTTCCTCCTTTCACACAAACTCAAGCCGTAATTTGATTTTTGATGTTTCTTTGTTCATGTAAATAATTAACCACAAATTTTGATTCGACTTATTTTTAGCAGGCATTGACAATCATTTTAAGTCTTTAAAATAACCGTATTAGTTTAAGGCTATTATATATCTATTGAACAGGTGCACCGTACCAGACAGCAACATCTCTTTTGCCATGTGTTACACTACTGGCACCAACCAACACAGTGCTTTTTTACAGACTTTCCAGATTAGCTAGTTGTGTGTAATTCACAGCTTCAGTTGATTTTCCATTATCAGTAAACTGTGTGTCATATTCATACATGGTTTGGATAATTCATAGAAACCTGTGGCACTTGACTATTGTACCAGGACATTTTGTTGTGGAATCTATTAATGACTCCTTCATATTTTATTAAAAAAAAAAAAAAAAATTACCACAATTTTTTACCACAGGAATAATGTGATTTGCGTTTGCAGTGCCCATAAATCTGTGCTGTTTGACTAACGTTATTGAAGCCAGTTTATATATATATAAATTAATGTGATGCTTTCTATATTTGTTTGCCTGTTACTGAGACAGTTACTGAACAAGTAGAATCATACATTCAAAATTTAATACTAATTCTGACAACAGCATTAATCTGCTCTCTTCATATAATGACAGAAAGCATGGCAGCAAATAGAAACACCAATTTTAACTATAGGTGCATTCAACTATGTCGTGGTTTACACAATCAGGGATCCTTCTATTTCCTGAAAGGGCAGTTCTGGAGAATTTCTCTGGCAGAAAATAACCAGAGCATAATGTTTAAAAGAACAATGTATATTTGTTTAAAAAAAAAATTGTAAACATGAATTTTTAAAAACAGGAAACTTGAGAACACATTTTTTTTCTCCCTTCCTATTTTCAGTTGAATATTTGATCTAATGTGCCCGATATATAGTGTTGTGTATATATGTATATAAAATATGATAAAAGGCCATTAGGTTTACTAATTCATTTAGGTTGAAGCTACCCGTATTCTATCAAACTAGTCAACTGTTGAACAGCTTCAGTGTGTTGGTAATAATGGAAAAGGTACAAGCTTCCATGATTACTATTTCATGTTATGGAGGATAAAATAGTGTTGTTCACGAGGAACCTTTTCTGCACTGTCATTCTGGGGATTAAGCCAGTCATGTTCATTCCAAACATGTTACCGAATGACACACCCTAACACACAGTAATACACCTTATCTGTCTGCATTACCAACTCTCTTCTTACATGTGGTTTAAAGTAAAAGGAAGTCCAATATCACCTGAAAGGCAAGTAATTATAATAAAATTTGCTCTTTTTTTTTTTCTAAAATTTTATTTCCATGAATATAGATACATTGTTGGTTGTATTGCTTCACAGTCACTGGAAGTAGTGTTTCTCCCCTAAAGTTGAGCTGCACCAGCTTTTGCTTTAAACTAAATTCTGTTTGTCTAATGTCCGTTTGCTTTAAACCGTAGATGTTACTATGTAATTAAGCTAAATCATTGGGGATGCACTGTCCTGTCAAGGTTATTTCCAGTCCTATCACACCTGGTTGAATTCATTTTCTCATTGTTAAATACACTAATGCACCGTTATCAAACCCTGCACAGTCTGTAATTATGTGTACCAATATTTTATGTCCGGCATGCAGCCAAGTATTTGCAGATGTGAAGGTGTTAGTGTGTGTGAGTCCATAAAGCTAATTTCTTCACACAGTTTTACTGCCTTGACAGTTAACTGTCTTTATCCTCTCCCAGAGGCGAGTTTAAAAAAAAAAACAAATATGGTCAAATGTGAAAAGATCTATTTAAGCTCTTGACTGCATTATTTAGGTGCGTGTGTGAAGTTGCTTAGATTTCAGCGCGAGTTGTAGCGCATCTGCAACTTTATTGCTTTTTTAATCAAGGCCTACTCTCCATCCCTGCGTGTTCAAACCAGAAATAGGTCAACATACAGAATCAGATCATGGCTCTATGAGAATTTCTTTGTCCTGAATATTGCAAAACAAAATAATGGCTAAACAAATTTGCTTCTGTGTTTCTTCTTGAACAATAGTCAGTAGCAGTAGAGGTTGTATCCAGCAGAGCGTGAATAATTCACAGCAAATCTGTAACATAGCTATCTGAAGTGTAGTGATCATAAACCGCAGTTACTGTTTTTATGTCTACTCTAGATTATATTGTCACTTATTTGACGTCGTCTGAAATGCAGGTTTAGTCACACTTGCACGTGAAAATGACTGAGAAGGTCATGTCTTGTGCTGGAAAAATGTCTAAATCCAATTGGAAAGAAATATGTTTAAAAAAAAACAAACCTTATTGTAATCAGTATAAACGTTGTATTATTTAATAGTGTATACACTATATAGATTCTTTTTCTATAGAAAAGATCTTTTCTAATTTCAGAGTCTGTAGATTTGTTTGGCAGCCCAGGCAGAATTTGAGACTGTGACTTAAATTGTATTGCTATTGCTGTAAATTTATATCTCTCTTTCCCCTAAAACTCTGAAAAGTCTTGATTCAACTGATTGATAAACCAGCAGTATATTTGTGCATAATTTGACTTACATGTTTGTTTTATTTTCCTTCACAGGGCTGTCATGGGCCCTACCCTTTTGGACAGTCTTAAAAGACAAGAATCATCACCACCACCAGGCAGCTCCGTGGAGCCATCACTCTGGAATCCCCCTTTTCTATGGGGTTATGCAGGGGAGCAACAGATTTCTTAAAAACTTGACAACCCTACTCTCCCCTTGCATTACAACACAACCTACGAAATGGACAAGGCTGTTTGGATCTAAATAAATCTTCAGCCATCTTCAACACGCATGTGTGAATGCTAAATTAAGATGAGTGCTAGAATTCCTCAGTTAAATACACAGATCTTTTGTTTTTATTGTCACGTTGCTGCAATAGTCAGGTGAGCTGGTGTGAGTGGGTGTGTGAGAGTGGGAGAGAGAGAATGTGTGAGACAGGTAGAGTATGTGTGCTTGTAAGCTTGTGTGTGGACCATGCACAAAAGAGATATGAAAAAAGCCATTGAAAAATACCTTTTGATTGTGAAGAAGTTTTTATAATTTACTTTGTGAGCCGTATGATTTTACTGAGAAATCACATCATTTTTAAAAAAAACAAAACAATTGATCGTTCAAAGCTACTCGAAATCTGTCTTTTTTTTTTCTTCTTCTTCTTCAGTTATCAAAGATCTCAACAGTACATAAAAAAGTTAAAGGTAGCTTAAGATCACTTGCACAGATTCAGTAGTAATGCTTGTTAAAGGCCAGAAGATGGAACTGTTGAACCTCAGAAAACATACAGACACAGCTACAGTATGTAAAACTTAAAAGGCCCCTCAATTCTTCAGTGTAAATTTCACAAATGAGGAATTTTTACAGATCCCAAGTGCATTGTTATTATGTTATTGGGCCCTGTGATCTATTCATCATGGTCACTCATTTGATGTTCATTTTCCTTCGAAGGCCAAGAGCATTTGAGCTTGTGTGGTGGTTTAAATCCTAGCAGCTCACAACTAAGGCATAAATGTTTAGCTCCAGCATTATTTTCATGAAAATTATTTTTTAATGCAAGAGTTGACAGAAGCACATTGTTATTGATTATTTAGGTATTTTCAGCTCCACAGTTTTACATTAAATATATCAAACTCTCTGCACCTTTTTTTTCTTTTCTTTTTTCCATATCTGGCATTTATTACACCCCATGTATAAGATGCAAACACATTACTATTCACAGGGAAATCATTCTTAGCCTAAATCATGTTTACGAACGTTTATGAAAGGACATGATGTATTCAGTATGTCAGTGTATGCATTACACACTATTTATAATAATTTAAAATAAAAAAATGTCAGTTTTCGTTTAGTAATTGAGTTATAATAATGAAATTGGCTGAAACAAGTGTGCAGTATCCCAATATAACAAAACAAATGCATTGCTGATGATGTTTTGTGTTCACATTCACTGTCATTTTATGATAAAAAGATCATTGGAATTTCATTTAATGATGAGCTACACTGAAATGTTTGGCAAAATGGCTCTCTCTGCTATGCATCTGGTGTTTGACGAAGGGATGGTTTGGCGCGTATACTTAGACTTTGTTTTCTATATTGTATATGTTTTAGTTCAAATCACTGATTATCTATGCAGTGTTTGAAGGGATTTTCTGTTTTTTGTTTGTTTGTTTCTCCAGGTAAACACAATATGTTGGAAATCATCAATGCTATAGAGCTAGCTGAGGTTGTATTTGACTGCCATAGAGATTAGACAGGGGAAAAAGCTTTCTCAATTGGACAGTATCATGGTCTGAAGAGTCAAGTCTTCCTTGGAGTAGTTTTATTGAATGTCCTCATCCCAACTGCACAGATATAATTTTTTCTCATTGTTGCTGTCTGGCTTAATGTGTGTGAGAGGCTATATTTGAGTGACAAGTTGTGCTATTGTTCATTCTTTTTGAATTTCTATTTGTTTGCTGTTGAGTTTTCTGCACGGTGGCATGGTGAATGGATGAGCAGAGTGTTTGCATAGAGACCTGTGGTAGCACATTTAACAAGAAGAAAAAAATACAGAACTGAAACCTTTTTCCTGTATGTGTAAATGAACATTTCTATAATTAAATGAATACTTAAGAATTAAAATTTTATTGCCAGCATTTATTGCCGGTCTAGTTGGCCTTAAAAAAATATAATTTTTTTTTATCAATATAGTGTATTAAAAATGCACTTATCTAATTAGCATTCTAAACAAAAATTGACACATGTTGAAGTTTCTTTGGTGGCGTTTACAGTAGTTTCCATAAATATCTGGACATTGAAATGCTCTTTTACTTACCAGAGTATATTGGAGTTATTTGAGCTCAGGGTGCAGACTTATAATAATAAGTTTACTTTATGGTATTTATATCGAAAGTAGGTGAATGGTGTAGTAAATACACAACTACCTCTGTGGCCCAACCTTCTCTTTTGTATGGGAACAAATGTAATTAAATAATTGGATGCTTAGCTGTTCCATGGCACGTTATTCTGACATTATTTTACTTGCAAATAAGCAGATAAAAGTTCTAGAGTTGATTTCAAAGGCAGCATTTAACCTTAACTCTAAATATGTCCCCAGAGCAGTCAATGCCAGTGAAATGTGCCTTCATTAGGAAGGAAAATCAATACAAATGCTTAAGAAATTTTTCCATCGTGAAGAAAAACTGCTTCACCAAAGCTGGACAGATGAAGCAAAACATCTATGAGGTAGGTGTATCTCAATCAAGAGAACTATCCAACAGAGTAAATAGTCTTCACCATAAAATATAAACCATGAGTAAGTCTCAAAAATTGGAAAACCGAATAGAGTTTGCTAAACACACACTTTTAAAGACCTTTATAGTTCACTACCAACCTGAACTGTTGACTTAAAGCAGGATGTGTCCACAGATTCATGCATTTGATGCCAAATTCTGTCCCTACCATCTCCATGTCACAACATAAACCAAGATTCATCAGACTAGGCAACACTTTTACGGCTGTTCAGTTAGCTTAAGCCTGTGTCCACTGTAGTGGAGTGGAACCCAGTGTGGTCTTCTGCTGTAGTGTCCTGTCTGCCTTTTAAGTTTGAGAGACAGTCAGGTGCTTTTCTGCTCACAAGGTAACTGGTTATTTAAGTTGCTCTCCCCTTCCTGACGGCTTAAAAAAAGACGTCTAAACATTCTCCACTGACCATAATTGATAATGAAATTAAGAATTTGTAATAAGTAATTGTAAATAATATTATGTTAAATATCTAACTTGTATATCTTTTTAAATAGCAGCCCAGTCATGTTTTCTGTTGCCCCTGTGTACTGTAAGCAATTAGCTGCCTGTAGAGAGGGTCAAGGATCGTAACATGTATTTATTGGTTATCATTTTCAGACTTGAGCTTAGCAAACTTAAGATTGCCATTATTAAAAATACCAATATCACGTTCAATGCTATGGGAATCTAGGCCTGCGTAACAGATGTATTGTTTTACTATACTGCAATATAATCAGCAAGTGCAGATAAGAGCTGTCACAGCTGCCGAAGTTTCTCTTTTTATCAGTCTGCCTCTTGAAGTTCCATTCAAGAAATGACTACACTTCTTTGAAGGAGGAACGTTATAAACAAACCCTCACAACATTATGTTCCACAAACTGTTGCCACAATATAGGAAGCATATAGTTGTATTTATCCTCTTTAATATGTTGTAAAATAATGTTTTTTATGTTTTTATTGGTTTCAAATTAGTTTCAAGCATGACATACTGGATGTGGGGTCCATGAAGACATGGTTTGCTAAGGTTTGAGGGGTAGAACTTGAGTGACTTGTACTGTACATAGCCCTACTAAACACCTTTGAGTCGAACAGGTCTCATTGTCTGACATCAGTGCCTGACTGAACTACTGTTCATTTTATCACACTTGTTATTTGTTTAGTATGTCACTGTATGTATTACACAACATGCACTACCATCCACTTTTTTGGAACACCTATACATTTGTGTATTTATGCAGTTATCTAGTCGTGATCATGGGAGCAGCAGAATGCAAAAAATCATACAGATACAGATCAAGAGCTTTAGTTAATGTTTACAAAAGCCAGCACATCTGGTACCAATATTTAAGAAACTGCTGATCTCCTGGAATGTTCACACACAACAGCCTCTGCGATTTACAGAAAATTATGTGAAAAAAAAAAAAACATTTAGCAAGCACCATTTAGTAGATGTAAACACTTTGTTGATAAAAAGGGCTGAGTAAAATATTCAGATCTGTGAATAGAGCTCATTCAAAACATTCAAGATGAGCTTCTGGTGACAATTAATATTTATTTTGCTTTGGACATTGGAAGGAAAATTGTCCAGGGAACGGCAGCTGATTGTGAGCTGTCTGAATTTACATGGTCCCCGGGGTGGTGCAAACTTACTTACTAAACTGACAACCATATTAAACTTGCCTCTGTGACCATGCTGCACATTACAACCTAGCATGAATATTGTCTTGTATATTACTTCATTTCAAAGTGAAGTTAAGATGGGCCTAGTATTTCTTTGTTAATCATTACTGGTAGATTAATACATGCAAAAACAAGAATGGTCTAGAATGCAAGTTTCTGTTTCCCCTGTTTAAGAATAAAGCAGCTTTTAGTCACCAGGTATCGTTCAGTTGAAACCAAATTGACCTTTTGAAAGGGTTATTCTTAAATGAGTTTTTATAAAACAGGTCAAAAGAACAGAAATATGTTAAGTTCAAAATTGTATATTCGTATTACAGAAGAGGTTTCATTTCTAGTGAGATTAGGTCTTTACGAAAAGTAAGGACTCTAAGAAACCACGTTCCCCTAAAGCATACGCATGAATATCTTGGCAAATATTTGTCCATGTTTTTCTGTACATTTTGGAACACACCTTGGATGGCACACCTAACCCACCAGTGACACTTCTTGTATCCAGTAAATTAAATGCAGTGCAAATTTTTCTTGGCAGACACTGAGTTCTACTCCCTTGATGATAAACCGATAACCATACCATGGTACTGCGGCCCTTAGAAAAATATTGGCATGTTCAAGCAAGGTTGTTTTTAACTAACTTTTCAAAATCATGACCATGATCTTATGATTTACTGTTGAGTCTTACTACAGAATTTCTTAGACTTTTTCACTTTAAGATAGTGCAGGGCTGGAAAGCCTGCCAGTTTTATTTAATAAGTCTTTAATTTATGGACACAGCAAACATCACTTGATTAATAAGTCTCAACAAATGCTGAGGTGTAACTGCTTCAGGCATTCCTAAAGACTGTCATAACTACACCACTAGCATTCATTATGTGATTGTCTTGTGCATTATGGTCAGCTGATAACTGTGTAGTGATAACCAACCACTGGATTTACATACTGTATGTTCAAAGAAGTAACAAAATATAAGAACGGGATATTAGACAGTAGTATACGATATTACAAATTAATTCATAACTACCACTTGTGCATGTTAGTACTGAACACTAAAATAATTTTATTAGTGCTCAATTTATGCTCATATTCCTGCCTTTCAGAACCCGACTGGTCAGATCTGCTGTTTTAGCTGTGAGATCTCCCAAAGTCAGTGATATTTATTGTGCAGTCATCCAGATGAACAAATGTGGATTCAAAATGAATAATAGTATACCTTGCAGAATATATCTTGTGTACTAGGGGGTAAATACGTTTTGGATTCTCTATATATTATGATGAGCTTAGTTTTTTTTAGTGATTGTTTTAAATGTTCACTTGGCAAACATTAGAGAGTGAAAGCAGTAGAGACAAGCAAACTTCCAAAGATGACCTGAGGCCTATGACAACACCCTGCTTGATTTTTATTTAAAGTTGTTAAAAGACGGTTAACCTGTATTAACAAAGAGGGTTAGTTAATGGGCTCAGCTTTAATTGTGCACATTGATGTGTGCACGGTGTGATTAATAACAACTTTTTTTACATAATGATCCACAGATCTCAAAAATACCTCAGGGTATATTGATCAAACACATTTCTAAAGATGGTACTTTCCTAAAGATGATAATATGCTGCAGTTGGTTATTCAATTATGAGAATTGGTCCTGGGGTATATAAAATTATATATATTTCTTTCTCTAGGATTGTGTGTCTTGATATTTAATGGGATTTAATGTTGATTGTTCCATCAGTCTACAGTGCTAGAATGGATAAGGGGAATCGTGTTATTAAGAGAGTTAACTCTGTAGGTGTTAATTCAGTTAATATATTTGGTCTTAATCTGAAGAAGTCAATGAGGCATGAGAAGTCAATGAGGCATCAAGTAGATCTGATATTGTTTCCATTTATCATACACAGTTACCACTAATAAAATTTTGTTTAGAATTAATTTATGTGTTGCTTTTAGAAGTTAAATGTTAAGATTTTACCAACACAATGAACCTGAATTCCACCAAAACATCCAGTGTATTCTAGCAGGTGTTAAGCAGCTAGTTTATTAAGAGATATTTAAATGAATTGTACATTCTTCAATTTTAAAATTGTAAGTGGAAATTTGAAATAAACCTCTATGCAAATCATGTTTTAATTTGAATTAAGCTCCATTTGTTTTGACTGATGACTAAATACAGTGCACAATCGATTTGCTGGCCAAAAATTCTTATCTGTTTCATGAGAATGTTATTTTAGAATGAGGAGGTAAAAAGACTGAATCTCAACTCACTCACTCAGTTTTTACAACTGCCATGCAAATTAACCCTCTATGAGAAACATGCTGAATAAACAAGTCACAGGAGACATAAAATAAATCTCTTTTTAATCTCTTTTGAAACACAGGGTCCTTAAAATTCATTTACAAAAATATATCTGGTTAGTGCTGTATCTTACTGCTGTTCCATAAATCAGGTTTAGAACAATATTTCATTATGTATTACATGTTAATGCTAAGATACTATTGTATTTTAAGATAGTATTATTTTTTTAAGACTGACATACTATTAAGCCCACATTCAGCTTTTATAAATTTGGCACTGTGTATGTGTGAGATAGTCATGGTTTGTGTTGGTGTGTCTGTTTAACTATGCAAACAAAGCACCATGCCATGTAGTTGCAGGGACATCATCGGTACATTACTGACGCAAACAGAAACTCAAGAATACAAAAAATACAATATGATATTGAATCAGTACATGGATATACTATTTTCTATCCTATTACCCATATTTATTCTAATTAAAAGACATCAGACATTATATAATCATGAAACTTTTCAGTATAATATGCAGTAGTGCTGTTATAAAAAACATTTTTTTTTTTAAAAAAAAGAACGTTGAGTGAGCAATGATGTTTTACTCTTCTCTCATACGATTATTAAAATTTTAAGAAGATTTAAGATTTAAAAGATTAAAGGGTTCACTTTTAAATGGGTGCACACTCCCCTCCCTGAAATTTGTACATAATGATCAGTAATCTCTCAACAATGCCTCAAGGAATAGTGATCAAACACATTCCTGCGTTGTAAACATGGTACTTTCCAATTAATATTATTAGAAACATACTGTAGTCATCAGTTATTGTAGTGTGGATCGTTACACAGTATTTATATGTATTATTTGTGAATATTTTATGAGTTGTTTTGATATTATCAAATAGCCTGTCATGAATTTATGCAAAAAATCCCACTAAATTCTAATTATTTTCATTTCTATTACAACACATTTCTTCATACAAATTCTAATTATGAACTTGATTCTTATGAGCAAACATTGCCTTCATTTAACAAGTTTCAACTTGATTGTGATCAAGTTGACGAAAACAATATGGCACTCAAAGTCTCATTACAGGACTCTTCACCAAACTGTTATTTCCTTTCTGGTTGAAAGGCAGAGGTGGTCCACACTTAGAAGTGTTTACACAAGTTAATAATGCCTGCCTATAAATGCCAGCACTAGAGTCAATGGAGCAGGCATTCCTGCACACAGGACTTGAGAGCTTGGCTACACACCCACATCAGGTATACACACATGCACACACGGCCAAGGAAAGGTTGACAGCATCAGTGTTAGTAGTGATGTGGCGGTGCGTGCCTGGAGACAGTATTGCTGCGGGATCTCCAACATCTTACTATTTAAGCAACCTGAGAACACATCACATGTTCATAAAGACTTTAGAAGATATGAGACAGCCAAACTGAATACTAGTTTCTGTTAGTTCAAGACAGCAGCAGAAACCTAAAAAAAAAAAAAAAAAAGTTTTTTCTGACTGCATCGGTGGACTTTGACCCAAAAGACGAAAAACTCCCTCCTGGTGCTTCCTCAGACAGTCACTGCATCTGCACAGGTAAGGTCAAGTGAGCATACGGTATTTAAGTTTTAACAATGGTCTGAGAAATATGTTTATTTAGTAAAACGGCATAAAAAAGTTTATATTAATGAATTTTTTACTGCAATATTTTACATTTTTAATAAAATCTTTAAAATTATAAAAGGACATTTACACTACAGAAAATTGGTTTAAATATAGAACAAGGAAAATGCACACTGAAAAGCTGAGTGGGTAAAAGTGCACCAAGTTAGTGTCTTATCTTTACCAAGCCTTTTGTGTGTTCTTTTGATGATTAATAAGGGCTGATATGGTATTCAGATCAAGCAATCCTAATGTAGGGAGTGCACCTGTTTGTAGGTGTTACAACATTTCAGCCCTTTCTAAGTGTGACTTACGTTAAGACCCCAGTGAGTCATAAAGAAAAAAATGTAAGATTCCTAACTGTTTTCTAATATGGTGGGTTGGCAGCATGCCGCCTCTCCACTGTAGTTGAAAACAAATTTTCCCTTGAGGAAAGGCCAAGTGACTTACAAGTTCAACATCTAAACTCCTAAAGGCACATTTAAAGTTTGTATAAAAAAAAAAAAAAGAGAGAGAGAGAGACTAAGGAGAGAATGAACTAAAGGGTTACTTAGGCTAAAGTAAAGCAAACAGGCCAGTTATGGCTTATTTGTGTAGACATGAGATGCAAAACAGCCTTCATAATTTTTTCTTCACTTCAAGGAAGCAAAATACATTTTAGACTTTAAATAAGCCTAGACATGAAATTCCATTGGTAGTGTATGTTAGAGGAAGAAAGGGGATTATAATTGCCAGGTTTTAACAGTTAAACTTGACAGTTACACTATAACCAGTGAAACGTATTCACATCAGAGCCTGTCTTCTTGTCAGATTCTTTTGTTTATCTGTCTACAGTTATCCCGTCTCTGTGGTGTTTGTACATAGACTTGAAGAAAGAATATCCCTAGGGTTATTTGTCTACATTCTGAACTACATCCAGAAATGTAACTTTTCCACACGATCATCTTTGCTCTTATTATATCTTTCAAAAAATGTTAAATAAAGCGATGGGGTGTTTATTCAATTTGTAACATTATTGCTTTAAATGAATTGATATTTTTAGTTTTTAAAAATCATATAAATCATGATTTTTTATTTTTTTTTTAACCACGATTCTAATCGAATGTGTTTGGATCCACTAAAAAGTTTTGAAATACTATAGAACGACAATATAGTCTGTTAAAATAAAGTCTGTTACTAATGCCTGCTGTCACACCTGCACCAGATATTAAGCCAAGAATGCTGAAATGGTTGCCAAAAATACCAAGAGATTTAAGAGTACTGAACATTGTCACAAATGCGTTCATATTTTGATTCTGCTGCCAGGAGAATGATTCTTATCTATTCTTATCTTATCTGTCATTAACTGGGTGACTTTGTGGTAACTTGGTCATTTGCATGAGACCATACTATGCATGGCTTGAAATTCATATATTGGTGTCTTTTTTTTTTGTAATAAATGAAACATAGAGCTGACAATGTCAAATAAGTCATACAAAAATCCTCAGTATGGCAAAGTAGACGTGTAGAAAAACTTGTAGATGTGTTGTGCACTTTTATCACTATATGTCAAGCTCATAATTTTGAATTCTTTCTCTCAAACAAAGACTGGAAAATGTTAATGTCCGAGAAACATTTTGTAATATGTATAATCTTTAAAAATGCCACACTCGATGTTCTCCGAATGTCACTGTCCGAATGAGACAGTATGAATTATGGTCATTTCGAGATATAGTCAACTCTAATTATTATAGTGCTTTACTATACAGCATACTGGCCAGCTGTCAGAGAAAACAATGGGTTTGTGCAAGCTGTTTCCAGCAAAGAATAAACTCAAGAACTTGAGTTGAAATGATATTTAATAGCCTATTATCAGTAGGGGAGATGTTTGACTGGTTAATCTTTACCTATAACACCTATAACACTATAAATGTTATAAGCCGGCTTGCTGTGCATAATGCCCATCTGAGCTTTTTTTTCTTCCTACATATTTTACTAATTGCTTTTTCCTGGTGTCAAACCAGGATGAATGTTCAGTAAGCATTAATGTCTTTGCGAATGAAAAACCAATCTAAATTTTTAATTTGTTAGTCATTGTTTCCCAAAAAGGAAAGAAACAGAAATGGCACTTTGAAATCTTTAATGTGATGCTGTTTACAGGTGGCAAACGGTCTTGAATGACTTCACACATTTGCTAAGTCTACAACCAAACAAGGAAGCGTCTTTCTTAATAAGAGAGGATAAGGTAGGGTGGGTGGAAGTATGGGAACATTCCTTTGATATTTATCTGTAACGTTTAATTTGATTACCATCTGTTAATTTTCCAGGAAACCTCGAACAATATCTTAGACATAAGGTATTGTTTTCAGATTAGTATTCCTTTTTTGTAAATGTAGTAGCTTATAGTAAAACATAAATAAATAAACAAACAAAAACAAATAAATGAATAAATAAACTTTTAAAAGTACAAAATTACACTTAAATTGTCTCTGAAAGCAAGCACATTTGAAATATAACCTAAAGCCCTCAGATTTAAGGACCGTTAGTGATTAATTAACAGTTGTTTTTATTCACCTTTATTAGTCGGTATTTACAGGAAGCATCCCTGACTAAAAGATTAAGCAATCCGACCGGTTCTGACGCAAAGGATAGCTGCCAACTCAACCAAAACTGTTCGCCAAATCCCTAAACGCTTCACTTCTCAGTATCAATGAGCACCACTGACCCAGCAAAAGGAGAAACTCTTAATGCCACTGAAATGAATTTTCAAGTCTTTAACCAAACTCATTTAAAGATCAGTCACAGGCGCTAATCTCTTGCCTACGGAGTGTGTTTGTGTCCCCTTTTCTCCTGTGCTGAGTCAATATGGCCAAATGTGCCAGGATAATGGACTTACTTCAAGCTGTTGCTACACAGAGAGAACGGCAGTCTGCGTGTGTCTAAGCTGACCATAGATGAAGGGAAAGATGCACCCCATTTTCCAGGGAGGGGAGAAGGATGAAAGGAGAGAATGCAGGAGCAGTAGGAGGGCAAGCAAGCTAGATCAGTGTTAAGAGATGAGAAGGGGGGATGTTTAAATGTGGATAACTTCATTTCCTTTAGGGTTAACCAGAGTGCACCTTCAAAGACACTACCAACGTCTTATATTTGTGGTAGCACAGAGGTCTGTAAACATTGTATAAAAATGTCCCCTACTCTCATCCCCCTTCCCCCTCTTCCATCTCTTCTATAGACTGATAGACTGGCAGCTCGTCTTTGGCTTTCTTTACTATCAATGGGTGTGGAGCCATCATCAGATTTTATGAATTTGAGTGTCACCATGTCCAAACAAATGCAAGGTGTATCAATGAGCATGTGGCATGCGAGAAATTATACTACGGACGTGTAAGAACATTTACCGATAATCAACAATGACCATTTAAGCTCTCATTCTCCATCTGTGCTCCCTTTAATTCATCAGCAAAAAGGTTACACAAGGCCATCATTACTCAAGCACATAGATACCAAATACCACTACACTCTTAAATCCCTAGGGCAGTATGTAATAAAACAGGAGTATTACAGAAAATGAAGATGAGTTCACACACAGAAAATGAAGATGAGTTCACACACAGTAAATGAAGATTCAATCTAAAATAGAATATTGGTCTTTGCTTTTTTAAATATGATTATTAAGCTTATTTCTAGACATTTTCATTTCATACCTGGATTTATCTCATGGCAGATTATCTTGCATTTTATTTCATTCTAGAAATAAATACTTTTTAATAAGCAACACTATCTATCAGTAAAATGCTTTTCTGAATATTTGTATATTTATTTATTTATAATCTCACAATATATATTTGTCTATATTGAATTAATTGAAGTCAAGGTCAAATTAAAATTCTAATCTCCTACCATCTTAATGTCTCGCATGATTTTTTTGATTGTTCTTTCTCAGTCAGCAGGTTTCAGTTGCTATCAGTCTTTTGTCTTGAGTTGTGTCCTACTTTCCCATTGGGGAATGAAAGTCCCATTTTATAATCTTTCATTAAAAGCTCATGCTGACTGTGGAGACAGGGGACTGCGGGAATGGCACTTTGAAAGTGGGAATCAACTACATCTTATTTACTCAAACATTTGCCTCAATTGTATACTAGTGACCCGTGAGTAAGTTCTGCAGCCCAATCCCTTTTGGTCTTTGCCTCTCAGTGCTACACCGTGAATTGCTTTGGTTTCCTTGCCCCATGTGTTCCCTACCACTTAAAGAGACAAGCAGCCTCACTAAGACACATATATCTCTTAAAAGAAGTTTGGATTCTGACTTTGACTATGGAACAGGACAGCATAGTGTTGATTAAGAGCTACCATCTTGAAACCAAACCCTAAGTATTGATTCTATCTTAAAAGTATTACTTTTGAAAATGTTGCTAGTACATTTTATTTTCAGTATTACTTACTGCAATGTTCATTCATTTCAGTTTAGATATAGAGATTACAGTGAAATGCCTGTCCAGTTTGGAATCACTTGCTCATATCCTGTTGTCATTTTTAATTTTGAGAGTCTTTCCGTATTTTCTCAGGAATCACTTTTCTTCTTCATTTTCAGGAGGTCATGGCTAGCCCAGTGCGGGTCCCCCCAGATACTGCCTTGCTCCAGACAGCACGCTCTTTCTCCAGTTTGTCCGAAAACTCTTTGGCTGTTTTGAAAACAGAAGATGGGACAGTGGAGACTCTGGAGCTGGTGGATAATAAGCCACGACTGGACAGTACTGATCGTGCCCTTCCAGGACTCTACCTGTCCTGTTTTGACATGCTGTTCACTGAAGATGCCACATGGTTGGTGAGAGTGGCGGACTCCTCTGCATCAGTCGCTAGTGGACATAATCCAGGACCATGTCCAGAGCCAGAACAGTGCCCTGTGATTGACAGTCCTGGATTAGGGACTGAGCCACTGTCCCCTGGTCTTGAAGAGCAGGTGGAGGAGAGATCTTTGGAACAAGTACAGAGCCTTGTGGTGGGAGAAGTGCTAAAGGACATTGAGACAGCTTGTAAGCTGCTGAACATCACACCAGGTAAGAGGCTATATCACTAGGGTTCTGAAATGTGAATGTGTTTTAAAATGATGTAAAAATCATATTTTTACATCTGTTTATCTTCATTCTCTTTTAGAACGTTGTACAGTGTTGCAGTTTACATATTTAGAAATGTCATTATCAGATAATGGAACGTTTGGCAAGAAAATGGACATCTCTAATCCACTGATGTGTACTTTGTCCTTGGCACCATGCAAACTGTATGACGTTCAAAGAACCATCAGATTATTTTTTTTATTTAAACAGAAATTGTGAAAGATGTTTGCGCAGAGTACATCTAACGTCAAAACATAGCATTATACACCAAGGATCTGTTTAATCCCCATTCTTGCATGTGGAGTTGTTGCAAATGACCCGAGAACTTTGTTGGAGTAGCTTTACTTTAGGGCTTTTGGTGTTTACCCAGCAGGTGGTGTCTAACTGTCCAACCAAGCCCTTGTCCTGCGCAGGTGAGGAGCTCTGACTAAAAGAGTAAACATCAACAGCCAGCTCCTGCATACTGTGTTGACGTGCTCTAAAACATTTAACATTACCGAATAAAAGAAAAATTTCTATAGCTTAACAATACAAAAAGAATGACTTCCCTGTGTTTGTATTGCTCTAGATCTCCTAATCTATTCAAACCTCACTGATACTTGCTCTTGATTTTATTGCTGTGTGCTTACTGGACTTACTGACATTTCTTCTAACTGACAGTTGTCATGGCAAATTTCACTCCTTTTAAGTAATTGTGCTACACCTCCTTGGGTAAACACTCGTTCCCCCGTTCACACTTTTGCTTTTTGCTTTCCTTGAATGACACATGATCCTTGAATCACATTGGCACATCAAAACAAACAAAGCCCTGTACAAACATTGCAAATCCCGATGTTATTTGAGTGATGCCTCTAAGGTAGATGGGGAGGAAATGCTGAAAATTGTGCAGTTAGTCAAGATTATATCGGATCTTTCAGATCCGGTGGAGTGGAGTAGTGGAAATGTTCAGAAGTGGCTGTTGTGGACAGAGCACCTATATCGACTCCCTCAGGTGGGCAAAGCATTTCAGGATCTGGATGGAAAAGACTTGTGTGCCATGACTGAGGAAGACTTTCGGCAGCGTTGTCCACAGTGTGGTGACACTCTCCACGCTCATCTAGATATATGGAAATCAGGTGGTTTACCTTTGCTTATACATGCATAACATACATATTGAAATGAAAAATTCATGGCATGACAAGTTCAGTATATTTTTGGTATAACTATTTTAAATGCATTACATAGAGTGAATCACTTACAAGTTTCTCTGTGTGCTTAGCTGCCTGGATGAAAGAGAGATGTTCATTGGGAGAGTGCAGAATCACAGGTAAGTTCAGCTATATACTGATATGTAAACACATCTGGGGAAAAACCTAAACAGCATATTTACATTTATTAGTCAAAAAGAAGACAGAAAATAGACTATTGTCAAATGCTATCAGACTAACTGGTGTCATCCAACAGAGAGAGAAGAATTGTGGTCAGAAGCTGATTCTTCTTGCTCCGGTCAGCCAATCCATTTGTGGCAGTTTCTCAAAGAGCTCTTACTTAAACCACACAGCTATGGGCGCTGCATCCGCTGGCTCAATAAAGAGAAAGGTATAAAATTTTATCAGGGGAATTCAATCCAGTAGTTTCAGTAAATGGAAGCTAATATTATTCGGCATAGTGAGACCTTGTTTATTGTTTAATATAAAAAAAAATTATGTGTCACTGCTAAATCGTTTTCTGTATTGAGATGAAAATTTATCAATGTTTTATCTGTAGGTATTTTCAAAATTGAAGATTCTGCTCATGTAGCACGACTCTGGGGTCTGAGGAAGAACCGGCCAGCAATGAACTACGACAAGCTTAGCCGCTCCATAAGGCAGTACTACAAAAAGGGAATCATTCGCAAACCAGATGTGTCTCAGAGACTGGTCTATCAGTTTGTCCACCCAGTATAAGTCCAACAACAGTCCAACAAAGACAAGAGTACAGATTGTTTGCTATGCACTGACAAACTGCCTAAGATCTAGAGTCTATGTGCTCTAGTCCTTTTCTGTGTTTAACTCATGTTTTGGTCTGGACTCTGTGTTGACTGGATTAAATACTGCTTTATTCCAAGTGCCATTGTGCAATGAAATCTGACCACTTTTACATGAAGAATCTGGTTCTAATCTCAATAAAACATTTTACATCAGACATTTTCGACTATATAGGTCACATAAAATTCTTGGCTATCCGCAGTGTCTGCCTGTCTCCATCTATCAGTTAGCTTATTAGCAAAGAAGAACTTAAGCAATAACCTAGAATCATTTTTTTAGGCACTTACTAAATGTGGAAACAGGTTTAAAACATAAAATTTGCTTTTATTTTATTTTATGTTTTTTTGTAAATTATTTCTTTAGTTTGAACACTGACGTTCATCAAACACTTGTTCTTCTCTGACAGCTTTCATAGCACTATGTCAATGCTTGCAAATTTTGTTTGAGCAAACCTCCACTCCCTGTGCGAAGTGGCCAACTCAGGCACATGTTTGGGTTTGGTCCTGGCCTCCGCCCAACTCAGCTCTATTTTTTTAAGGCCTAATCACACAGCAAACTTAACCCTTAAATTAGAAAAAATTAAAATTAACCCTCCCTTAAGGCATCAACAGTAAATAAAGTCTTCACCTCACTGAGCTTCCATAAATGGTCATCCTCCACTGGAAGCTCATCTTGTGCTCTCTCTGATGAGCTGCAAAAGGCAAACTTGCTGGCTAATGACTATTGTTAATAGTGACATGTTCTTAGAAAAGGTCTTATAAGAATGTTCTTTTCAAGTTAATAGTTAGGTAAATTGTCAGGTTTCAAGGAACTGTAATGAATTAATGTAAGTGTAATGTAAGTGCATGTGTGGGGCTGTGCTTTTACTTTTTCACTGGATTTCTTTTATGCAGTGTCTGCCATTGTTAATAATATAATGATTTGTTAATACATTGACATAAAAACGTTCTGTTACCTAGAGTCTCCATCATGTTTTTTATTTAAGTCCTTCCAAGTTCCACATTTACTATATTCAAAATAAAATCATAAAAAAGCTAACAATCTGTGTTTTTTTGACTTTTAATTAAAATTTTGGTTAAGTTTGTAATGCAAAATGGAGGAATAAAAATGAAACCCATTGTGACAAATGGGCTATTGGTAACTTCTTCTTTGTCTAATTTTAAAATGTAAAGCAGTGGTTTAATGTTACGTCGATCATCCAATCATTCATATTGTTTAATGATATATGAAAATCATTATGTTTATATAGTATTCACTTACTCAAAATGTAGTGATTAATAATGTCTTATAAGTCTTAATTATATGGTATAGAAGTACTGATGACTAAAGATACTAATCAAATTAGTATCTTTATATTTAGTTTTTCTCCAAAAAGAGAATATGTATGTTTGACCATTTACTTGAGCACATACAGATTCTTTTTACCATTACTGATACATAATTTTGTGATATGAGTTACAGTTATTGAGCTTTCAGACAACACTGACATGGCTTAAGGTGCTGCAGTTACCATTTAAAATCAATATTTGAGCAATGATTGGCCACTTGTAATTTTTGACTGTCAGAAAGGCTTGCATAGCTCATTAGTCAAGCTTCATTCTTATGAACTGAATGAGTTACATATAATTACTGTATAATTACATATAGTTATCATGACTGTTCAAGCATTGTAAACACCAACGCTAACCAGTGCGCTCTAGTGGTTAATTTTGTCACAGAGGTTTTGGCTGTTCTGCTGTGATCCACATAGCCTGTAAAAAGAAGTTAGACATACTGCACCACTAATTCGTTACAGGTTAGGCTTTAATTTAGAACTGAACAATTGAACAGTCACCACACTGGCATTAGAAGTATTAAATATCAGCTTAAATGTGAGCTTAAACACACTCAGATCATGCTGGTGTTTCCATTTCCATGCCCTTAATTTTATTGGCCAAACAGAAAAGAGAAGGTTCTGAAGTGTAGAAAAAATATTTACACAGAAGATCTATCTTTTCTAATACTTACCAAACCCTAAAGGCAATAATCATTTAAATTGCCAACTAGGGTTTATTCATTGCAAGATGCACTGCCATTGTTTAAGTAAGGTATTGCGTATACGAAAAAGTATTACCTTTAAATATTACCTTAAGGCATATGCATATGTCCTTTATGCATATCAATGCAAATTGTATGATATCGCAGTCATAAGAACATTGTAAAATATTACTTAGAGAAAATGTTTTATAATTATATTAGGCACTCAGCTCAAGTATTTTGCTAAAATGGACAAATAGTAGTTTAGTTTTACTTGAGAAATGTAATGTTAATTGCATTTAGAATATGTTGACATATATATATTAAAGAGGTAATTACTTTGTAAGTAGTGACGATGTTAACATGACAGTTTTGTCACATAAACTGCTCATTGAAGATGTGATTGTTACAAAAACAGCAAAGTGCTGAAAGATTTTCTTTCATCCAAAAAGACTCAATGACAGCATTTAAGAAATACAAGCATGAACCAAACTGCTAAATGCCAGGGCCAGAGCTTCACAATCCAGCTGCAATATGGTGACTAATTCCAGTGCAGCCTGCATTCCAGGTAGAAGAGAAGTGAAAACACTAACACATGCCAAAACATCTGTGTCTTCATGTTCAGTACATAGAGATAGAAACATCACACAATCATATACACCTATGACAAGTATCTCAGCAAATCAATAAATAGAATAAGACATAAAAGGTCATGTGTATGCATGTTACAACCCAGGCAAATAATAAAACAGGGCCAAATATGAGACTGTCACTACAACACCTGATACTAATAAAATATACATATTGCATATTGCATTGCTATGCTAGGCCTCATGGACCACATTATATCAATATCTTACAGAACAGGCTACAGCCACAGTGACATAAAGGCCTTCATTGTGTCTGCTGAGATCACATTACATACGGAAACATTTTGTTTCTGATCACTTCTGTTGTTAGGGTATCGTATGAATGCATACTGTAAGATTCAGGTTTTCATGGAAATTGATTGGAGTCTCTGTTTATGTTCAGTCTTTCAGGCCTGTCTAAAACAAGACCATTTTTTTCACACAAGGCAACTAAATAGGCTCAACATAATTGGCTGGGTACAGTCCAAGCCGCCCGTCATCCAGTCTTCCTTTACACCATCCTTGATCATCTTCATCTTCTAGCTTAGTTAGTTCATCACCTGGAAGGGAAAAATGAGACCATCTTAGTTTTCACCTTCAGGAGTGCAGACATGCAGAGAAAGTGACAGGGAATTTGCAGTCCATATATACAAACTTCTACTCCAACAAAAAAAAAATGGCCAGACCATTGCTTGTATACTAATAAGATTTTTATTTTTTGACAACAATTTTACAGTTTATACAGAAATATGAGCAAGCACACAATGTTTAAAATACACTGCATAGGATTTCTGGTTTAAAATGACAGCATTTTTGAGCCACTACAAAACAATTATTCCAAACATTATGTTTACCCTGACAATAATGTCATATTAACTCACAGGAGCTGACTGTTTGAGGCACATGTCAGAGCTTTTGTTTTGATGTTCCTCCTCTGGTGATTTTCTTTTATTGATAATTTGTCTGTCCTTTTGCAGTGATTTTAAGGAGCTATAAGTAGTTATAAGGTTATAGTAAATTGTTACAGTATTAATAAGCTTTTACTTGATTATCTAAAATTTGTGTCATTGACATGGTTATCACTGTCTTAGGACCACCATGCAATTCCACCACATATCCCTGGTTGTTAAAATCCTGTCATAACTCTTGCAACTCGCAGTAGTATTTCTCCAGCAAAGGACTTAATTATAAAATCCCCAAACAGTATATAAGTGCAGTGAGGGAATTGACATCTATTGGAATTTGATGTTAGGTGTCTCACCTACTCTGAAGCTGAGCTCATCTTGTTCTTGCCCTTCATAATCATATAGTGCCCTGACTCGCACTCCTTGGCTCCTTTCCTCCTCAAATGGGTTGTTGCCTCCGTTGGTCTCTGCAGCGGCCTGCTCTTCATCTGACCACTCTGCCGAGTAGGCCTGAGTCTTTTCATAACTGCTCACGCTGAAACATCAGAATGGTCAAACAGAACTGTTACAGATGCAATGGATATGTGGGTTTTGTTTCTGAGCATGAGTAATTCATAATGAACAAATAATGGAATGGTAGAAAAAACAGCTATATTTATCAGAGTGTGTTACTTCTGATAAGTCAGAATTCTCTGTCTGCTGCTCTAACCCAAGCTCACAGTTTACCTTCTCCTTTTGGTATAAATAAATGCATTAACTGTACCTGCTACGGTTTTCAACCTGTGGTGATGAGTGTTGATCCCCAACAGTCATGACATGGGTGAGTGTAACACCATCATGGTTCTTTTTCACTTTTTCTTTCTTGCTGATAGCATGACTGAGATCTGGGTTATATTCCTGTGGAAGAGAAAGAGATTTCAGAGCTTACACTATTTAAGTGCATAACAATTTCATCCTAAATGTCAAAGAATATCAAAGATATTTGTTTAACAGTGGCAATGCCATGAGAAGCAGTGTTAATATCTATGTATACAAGCAGTGAGATTTAAAAACAGAATCTACAGTCTTCTGCTTCCTCAAAAAGTACACTCAGGATTTACTGTACCCTCAGATTTACACCTCAAGTAAAGCCTAATAAAGTACCATAACCAAAAAATAAATAAATAAATGTTTTACTTTAAAAAACGTTACTACTATCATCCTTGCCCTTGTAATCACTTTATACTTAAAAGTTCACCTCAAACTGCGGCCAATTCATGTGCATGCCTGGGCCATGGTTGTTGTTGAACCACCTGAGGTCTTCTTGAGGACTGGCAGAGGTGATAGTTCGTTCAAGCTCCTTGTAAACTGTGGCATAGCTGCAAAAAAAACAGGACAGATCTCATTACAGATCTTTGAAATGAGATCTTTAGATCTCATTACACTGTTATACAACAAATACAATGGACTGGTTAAAACTTTGTAAAACTGAACTTCTTTAAGGGAAATTTTATTCAAATTTTATTCAAATTTTGCAAATAAAAAATTAATTGACAAACAGAATATTGCTGAAAATGCATGAAACTCTAAAGACCAGCTATCATTACTTTAGCATTTAGCTGATAGAGTTCCATTAACAGATTAGAGAATCTAGAGGCAGAAAAATTACCTTAACAAAAGCTAATTGAAATAACTATATCAGCTTTGGCAGAGAGTTGTTAAGTGGAGCTAATCTTTAGGCTGACCTTTGGTTCTCTGTGAGGTTAATATGACGTTTGATATCCAGAAGCACCTCCCTGAAGAAAGCCAGTCTCCTCTCCTCAAACTGCTGGCACTGTTCAAACACCAGCTCCATGTTTTCCACATACTGTGGTGTACAATTGCTCAGCTCATCCAAAGTCTTCACATATTTCTCTTTGGCCTACAATAAAGAACAAAAATGTCATTTCTAAACATTGATCCCCAATAAAGAAACTGTGTGTCAAATGATAACACATGCGTTTTACCTACTCCTATTGTTGTAGTCATAGCCAGTAAATATCTGTCTGAATTATAACCACTTTAGATCTATCTATAGTGAATGGATGTAGCATCCACAGAGTGTGTGTGACCCCTTGAAAGCATCACATTATGCCGGGGTTGTCCCCAGAGACCCAACCTTTCATTTCAAGGTGAGCAATTTATCTTGGACAGTATGTCTGGTCTGATTAATAGTGCATAACAACAGGCAGAACCATGGTCTGTATAGGCCACTGAGCGGTCAGCATTCTGTTCGATATGCTGTAGATGTTACCGCTTAACTTAACCACCTTCTTGTAAATTTGTCAATCCCAGGCTAGGGGGCATATGTTGCTACTATTTCTCACTTGACAGGGAGAACACAAAGGACATACAGAATATGCATGCTGGGCCATTTACTCAGGAAGCATATATATGATCTTGTCACCATTATTGGCACATGATTTTGTTTTGAGGGGCAGTTGTGGGGTGCAGCATTCCCATTTTTACTACTACTTTTGCTGTTGCATTTAAACTCTATATTTGGGCACTGACTGGCCATTTGTAATTTTTGACTTCCTTTGTGATAGCTCATTAGTAAAGTTTCACTCTCATGAACTGCACCATCTGCTCAAACATCAACTGGCTTTTTTTCTCATTTTAAAGATTCACAGGTTTTAAGCCAGATAATTGGTGCAGCATGTTGATCTTGATAAGCATTCACCTGGGATGTGCCACATGAAACAAATACCTCAATACCACTCAATATTCAGTGCTGCTGTTATGCTATGTTCTTGCTATACTCTGTGATCTTTAGTGTGCAATAGTGATGAGATATTAACATTCTCTGTGAATGCTGGCCTCATGGTCAGAGAATAATTTGCAGCCTTTGATAGCATGTTTGTCCCTATATGAGACGTGATCTTGTACTTCACTGCACTGTTGCATTCCTGATAACCGAGGGTGTTTTAAGTGTTTAATGAAGGAAATATATTTTCTTTTTTAACCAGCAATACATTAATTGTCCAAAAACAATGTTCATGAAATGTCATAAAACAATTGCATTAACTTACAGATAACACAAACATTTTTTTATATGGAAAATGAATGCATGCATACTCAGTGACTAAATATATGATATGATATGATATGATATGATATGATATGATATGATATGATATGATATGATATGATATGATATGATATGATTCTCCCAGGCTTACCTTCTGAACTTCACTTTTGCATTTGTCCAACTTCTCCTGGAACTTTTTCTGCTGGTCTGCAGTGGTAGATGATGCTTCTCCCTTGCTGTTGGCTTCTCGACTGGAGGCAATCTTCTCTTCCTTGCAGGCCATATGGTATGCTTTCTTTGCTGTCTCCACCTAAGGGAAAGGCAAATGTCTTTTTAAATTAATTTGTTGTTAGTTAACCGAGGCCAAGATAATGCTTAGTGCTCATACATACAGAATTTTGCATATGTAACTATTCTGCAAACAAATGTGTGCTTTTGTTAGAGCACAATTAAAAACTGTTGCAACATAGGGTATTATTTACTATTTCTAATATAAAAAATAATAAACAAACAAACAAACAAACAAATAAATAAATACTGAAAGCACTTATTGCATGGCAATATGGAAACTTAACTATAATGTTCCTCACCTCTTTAAGCTTTTTGGCCCATGGTTTTTGAGCCTTTCTGAAGCCTTCCTCTGCCTCTTTAGTCTCCTTAAAGCTTCCCATAATTTGCTTGTGGTATGAGTCTTTCTGCCAGTTTTTCACTTTCTCCATGTCCACATTTACAAGAATGTTCTTTATGTCCTGGTGAAGATCACTCACTTTATCTGTTTCATTCATCATTGCGATCCAGGCCCTCTCTACTGAGCCATACTGTGGCCCTGAGTTACAGACAAAGAAAAGACATAGAAAGTAGAGGAGGTGCTACAGTATATCTAAGGTCTAGATATACTTAATTATAATTATACTTGAAAATGGAATAAATGTCCAAACTCTATGAATGATTTACTTTTCAGTACCTCTTTCCACTAGCTGTCTCCATCTCTTGGACCAGTCTGTTAGCTGCTGTGAATATGCCTTCTCTATTTTGGCACGCTCTTGAATGCAACTCATCATGTCATTGCAGAGCCGGTGACCGTCATCGATGCGCTTTACTGTACGCTTGTAGTTTGCAACCTGTGATAAAAATGGCTCCGATTACAGCAATTCTTTAAATAAGCTAACGATAAAAAATGGCATGCCAAAAATTAGACTAAAATCATTATCGTCAGGTGCCAGGAGCTCTATGTTGAAATAAACAAGGGTCTGACCTCCCAGAAACTGTCTGTGGTCTCATCGGACACCAGACTCTCATCGTAGTTACCCGACATGCTGTGAAATTGGCAGAACAAACTCACGAATGTAGATAAATGCAGCAGAGTGGATTTCACCATACACTGCAAAATAGGTTAAAAGAACACAGTCAGTTAAAAATGCTTTGCTTAACATGTATTATGTATTAGTGTCATCATAGTTAAAAAATGCTTGTACTTTAGCAACACCAGTTATTAATATTTAGTCTCACAGTGCATAATTCTTCTAAAAGTAATACACTGATCATCACTTGAAGTCCCCTAATTGATAACAGTCCATTGATTTCTGTTCCAGACCCTTTTAGACAACCGAGTATATCAATGCATCTATAAACACTAGAAGTCTAGCATACAATGTTCTTTTGTCCACTACAAAGCAGGCATGGCTGAGATGATCTGACATGAAAATAAGAGCCCTGAGGAACTGCTATACATGGTATATGCTGTCATGTCACATTAACAAGTTACTGTTAACACACACAAAAAAACACCACCTCTCTGAACACGTGTTGTTCAGCATCCGCATCCTAACCTCCAGACTTATTAATAAAACTGGTATCAGCTGTTTCAGAAAATGAATCTGAATTGAATTTTTCAAAATTGACAGGACAATAGATTTTGTTTTGAGAGCAAAGAGGAGGCACTACCCTGTTGCCGAACATGGGGGTGCAGCATTCAGGTTTAATAGGAGGCCAGTGGGGGAGGGACGAAATCAGTATGTCAGTTGAAGGCAATACGATAGCACGATTTCAAAACCAAACACAATCTAAAATACATTTGATTACAATTTAATGATAAAAGAGTTTGAATGTGTGCGATATTTTTCTCAAGTGGGTAAAACAATACAGAGGAACAATGACATGTTGAAATGTAGTACTTTTTCGACCCAATGTCGGATTAATCCACACCAATGGACTGAAGGGGCTTTTGTTCCGTAATTATGCAAGGCTGCTGCCACAGCAGACAATAGAGCTGTAAGCATGGCTAAAACATCGTAGCTATAAACTACCGTAACTCAGTGTAAGTGTGTATTTCTCAACCTTGAAAAATCCTAAAAACAATGCTTTTTTTTTTACAGAGACAGAAAAATGTCATGCATATCAACTTTACTAAAATTCCATCATATCAGTTAGTTCAAAACTACTCGTTTTGAAAAAATACAGACATAAGATATAGGAAATGTGCATTTAAATTTATTTGCATACTGTAGGTTATTTTTATATGAAGACAGATATATGCCTTTATGAACAGATGTTGAAAAATCCACCTATATGACCACTATCATTTCCATAAACCACAACCACATGCAAAAAAAACCCAAAAACATCTCACATCAGATGCTGCATGGAGCAAAAGAGCTTCCGGCAGCATCTGAATAAAACTTTCTGTGTCCCTATTATAAGTCAACACCAGAGTAAATAAACAAAGCTGTAGTGCAACAAGACAGAAGCACCATGGTGACAATAACAGCTTACCTGCTCTCTTTCATTAGACAAACATAGCAGCAATTAGATTCCATGCACATGTGACTTCTCTTACAATTCAGCATCATCGGGTTATTATTATTCTTTTGTGCTATTATTGTTCATGTTTATCAACCTCAAGCAAGTCCCACTGAACAAATCTTTCCATATGGTATAGAACCGCACAATGTGTTGGCTGTGTGGGTGTTGCCGTGAGGTGTGTGTGTGTGTGTCTTTGCATGTGAATGGCAGGGTGGGAATCCAATCACATTCTGCTTGAACAGTTCTGACAGTGAGGGGAGGGATAGAGACTGAAGCAAAGAAAATGAATTGCTGGAGGTAGACAAGTGTATAAATTAATTCAATTTAAGCTTTTGAATGAATTTTAGACTCCCTTTCGTTTATTAACTAACAACACTTAATAAAGTAAAACCTCTGACGGACAACTTATTGCGCTACTGTATGTAACCACTTTTAAATGGCACAAAGGATTTTTTTTGTTTGTTTCTGACAATCTACAAGGGAGAAATATTAATTGACTCACTTAGCAGTAACAGCTTTATCCTGGTTAGGGTTTTGGTGGACCCAGGATTAGTGGGAATGGAAAAAAATGGGAATACAGCTTGTCTCCATCACAGAACATGCACACGCACACATTCATACCAAGAGGTAATATAAAGTAGCATGTTTGGGAGGAAACCTAAAGAACCTGGGGTGCTATGGTGGTGTATCTGGGGCCTAGCCTGGGTACACTGGGCATGTGCTAGGAATACATTCATATATGGGGCACTTATACAAGTTATATTTTGCAATTCATTTCCATTTAAAAGGCTTTCAGTACACCACATATTTGAGATAACTTATCTGGTTGCTGAGATGTTCAAAGTCTGAAAGTAAGTCACAGTATGCTTTATCTAAAGTCAGCAACAATAAAGTTATGACAGTTTAATGAAGTATGCAGTCAAGACACTACCCAACACACTTTTTAAAGCTTGCCAAATATCATCTAGTGTCTGCATGTTAATCTTTATTTAAGCGCTCAGATTAGCTCAGGCTTCACAATGTTCTTTGACACATTCTCAGTTGTAATTATGTCATTTATTCTCCCAGCAAATGACAGTTATATAAGCAGAATATGTATGTCTACCCATTGCCCATACTGCACAAATTATACGTTATGAATGTGAGCAAATTCCTAAACTCATAACCACAAAAGATATCAACTGTGTGCCAAAGCAAAATTTTACATGTAATTGACCAACAGCACAGCAATCATAAATGTCTGCCTGTACACAAGCTTTAATAATAAAGGAAACGCTCCCTTTCTTTCATAAATTCCTGTATCATGTGACCTTTGCAGTTGCAGTGACCACTTTCAGTTAAACAGAATTATGGAAGTGCGTTCATTAAGAAAGATAACATGAAATGCTGCCTTCAGATTTCACTGAAAGGAATTACCTTGGAAAAAAAAACGGATGTCTGTTATTTGGCATTTAAAAAAGTGCCATAAAGAAAATGAAAAAGAGATTTTTAAAATTGCAAATGTTTCCTTTAACATTTCACTTAACTGATTATCAGCATGCTCCTAAACTGTTTTTAGACATTGTAAATAGACAAGCCCAGATTAATGTGGTATTTTCATTTTCATTAAATGCACACTGAAAATACCATTGAATTCAAATTGTCTCATTATAAAGTTCAATTATCTGAAATAAACAAGCGTTAATCCAGCTGTATGTCTTTTGCATTTAGTTTTTAATTGTGTATCAATAATAAACAACTGACCATGTTATATCATGTTCATTAAATATATTATATTTTACGGTATCCACCACTTATTGGTATTGGCAGGATAAGCCACAGAGGATGGTGAATGGAAAGGGATAGGGAGAAATGAATGAAAGAGAGAATGTAATGATTGATCGCCCTCCCAGCATGGTAGAGCAAGAGCAGATACACATTTCACTGCATTCATGGCAGCTTCAGTAAAATTCTACAACATTGCAGGCTCACTCCTCCAGGAGGTGAAACACATCAGGAAAAATACTAATTTCTCAACTAACATTAATTATCAATGCTGTGTATGCTACACATTTACATTTACCTCGTTCGGCAGACACACTTATCCAGAGCAACTTACATTTTTATATAACTGAGGGTTAAGGGCCTTGCCCAGGACCCCAACAGTGGCGGCTTGGTGGATCTGGGATTCAAGCTCACAACCTTCTGATTGGTAGTTCAACACTTTAGTTTTAGGTTAGGTTAAATAATACATAGAATAATCATGTGCATAATAAAAAAAAATAGCTCAGCATGCACATACTGCTTTTCTGCACACTTGAGGTTGTTGAGGAGAAAACTCTCTCTCTCTCTCACTCATTCTCTACCACTTATCCGAATGAGGAGAAAACAATTCACCCAAATATCAGTATCAGTTTACATTTTGTTATTTGATTCGAAGAGTTCTCTTTTTAAGTTTTACAAATTATTAGACCCCAGCTATATCAACACATTTTATAAGTTGATAAAAAAAAGGTAGGACTATAAACAAACTTAACTGTGGTTTATCACACCTGAGTTCAATTTCTCTAGCCACACCCAGGCCTGATTACTGCCACACCTGTTCGCAATCAAGAAATCACTTAAAGAAGACCTGACTGACAAAGTGAAGTAGACCAAAAGATCCTCAAAAGATAGACATCATGCCGAGATCCAAAGAAATTCAGGAACAAATGAGAAAGAAAGTAATTGAGATCTATCAGTCTGTTAAAGGTTATAAAGACATTTTAAAGCTTTGGGACTCCGGCGAACCACAGTGAGAGCCATTATCCACAAATGGTGAAAACGTGGAACAGTGCTGAACCTTCCCAGGAGTGGCCTGCCGAACAAAATTTCCCCAAGAGCACACCGACGAATCTTCCAAGATGTCACAAAAGACCCCACAACAACATTCAAAGAACTGCAGGCCTCACTTGCTTTAGTTAAGGTCAGTTCATGACTCTACCATAAGAATAAGACTGGGCAAAAATGGCCTGCATGGCAGATTTCCAAGACTAAACCCGCCGATAAGCAAAAAGAATATAACAATCCTCTCAGATTTGCCAGAAAACATCTTGATGTTCCCCAAGGCTTTTGGGAAAATACTCTTTGGACTGATGAGACAAAAGTTGAACTTTTTGGAATGTGTGTCCCATTACATCTGACCTGAAAGTAACAGCATTTCAGAAAAAGAACATAATAATATTATACCAATAAAATAATACCAACAGTAAAATATGATGGTGGTAGGGTTATGGTCTGGGGCTGTTTTGTTGCTTCAGGTCCTGGAAGACTTGCTGTGATAAATGGAACCATGAATCCTGCTGTCTACCAAGAAAATCCTGAAGGACACTGAGCGGCCATCTGTTCGTGACTTCAAGCTAAAGTGAACTTGGGTTCTGCAGCAGGACAATGATCCAAAACATTGTCAAAACACTGACCTGAATCCTATTGAGATGCTGTGGCATGACCTTATGCTCTAAGTACATGCAGTTCATGCTCGAAAACCCTCCAATGTGGCTGAATTACAACAGTTCTGCAAAGATGAGTGGACCTCCACAGCGCTGTAACACTCACTGCAAGTTATCGCAAATGCTTGATTGTAGTTCTTGCTGCTAAGGGTGGCCCAACCAGTCATTAGGTTTAGGGGGCAAACACTTTTTCACACAGGGCCACGTAGGTTTGGATTTTGTTTTCCCTTATAAAAACCTTCATTTAAAAACTGTATGTTGTGTTTACTTGTATTATCTTTGACTAATATTTTAATTTGTTTGATGATGTGAACGTGTGACAAATTAACGTGTGACAAACGTGTAAAGAAATAAAAAAATTAGTTACTTTTTCACACCACTGTATGTATACAGTATATATATGTAAAAGGCTATACTTTGTGTACACATTAGAGTCATCAAACTAGATGTCTACCATTTAAACAAGATGTGGTAGCATAGTGGTTAAGGTGTCGGAACTGCCAATCAGAAGGTTGTGAGTTTGAATCCCAGATCCACCAAGCTGCCACTGTTGGGGCCCTGAGCAAGGCCCTTAACCCTCAATTGAATAAAATGGGATAAAAATGTAAGTTGCTCTAAATAAGTCTGCCAAATGAGGTAATACTTTTTCACACCACTGTGTGTGTATATATACTGTAAAATTTACTAAAATATGTTTGAACTTTTGACAGTGTATATGCCTAATATTGGTGCACATGTTCTGTATGACTGGATCCATAAGGAAAATTCTCTAAAGCCAAGAATGCTGAGTCAACACAACTCAATATCTACTGCAACAGTGACGTGAGCTGCAGATCAATGTATCCAAGGTCATCCACGCTGCTGCGTGTCGGTTTAAGCAGCACCTGTTCCGACTAAAGCCTCGTCTCTGTGTCAAAAGAGTATCACGTTTGCTACCACATTACCTCACCAGGCCAAGATTAGGTTTGTATCCTATTCTAGTAGGTTTACATTCACAGTTAGACTTGAAGGGAAAATATCAACAAATTCAATATTTATTTGAACAGAATTCCACGCTCAAAGTACAGCTTGGCCCATGCTACAAAATGACAACATTCGGTATCCATACAATATCCACTCTCCTAGAAATACATCGACAGGTAAATTATTAATTGATTTCTGTTACCTGATAAGACACAGTCAGGGTTCATTGCAAGTGGTCACAATTCTTTTCATTCAAGTATTGGGAGTCTTTGCTTTATACTTTTTATTCTGATTCGGAGCCTAATAATTATCCTTAAAAATAATAATTCTTATAAAGACTTTTAAATTATCGTTATTTGGGATTAAATGAGATCAATTTTGAAAATGAAACACAAAGTAAGGCAGAAACTAATTATTAATTAATTAAACTAATTAACTAGCTAACTAATTAAAAATTATTATTATTATTATTATTATTATTATTATTATTATAGTGGGTATATAATAAAGCTACAAAAGCACATCAAATAAAGGGAAAGTCCAATTTTTTGGAGGATTCATAAATTAACTCACTTCAATTTTACTAACAAAATAAAAAGATGCCACAGTACAGATTTATCAGACGACTAAATAAACAGATTGTATTTATCTAAATGATTAGCCTAACTCTTTATACATACTGCTTATTATTCAGCTATGCATCTTAAAGCACATTATCAGTTAACTACTATTAATTATTCATTATGAACTATGGTGAAAGTTACAATGAAAGTCTTGACCTGAGCTTTTACTCCCTTCTTAATCAATATGATAGTAATTAAAGAAAACCTGATAGGTAACATTGGAGTAATAACTAACAAACCAATTTCCTGAACAGGAGATGAAACTCCACCACACCCTTAGGAATACCATTCAAATGTCAGAGTAAAGGTTACACATTTTACTGTTAACACTGAAGGAAATAACAGTTGGAGCTGCTACTCAAAATCAACAACACCCTTCACAAACTTCCAGGGTATTTGCATAATATGTAAAGTATATTTGAAACAATAAGCCATTATGATGTAACTTTGTAAATCGCACCATGTGTTTCTCATAGTTCAACTGTGTATCAGCACTGGTATATGACAAACTGCTTATACATACTGTAGGTTTCTATGTACAACTATCATTTGATTGAAATAAATAAAATGTTTGGTCATATCAGGCTTAAATATTTATGGATGAATGAAACCTCACCTGAGGATTGCTGACTTAAAGAAGAACAGTGCATCAGGCTTGTAAAGTGATACTCCTTATAGTGCACAAGTTTGTATGCCTGTGATACACGAGAGTCTGTAACACAGTATAATGCCACACCTTCTTGTCAATGACACACACACATTCACAGATATAAAGATCGGACTTTGTAAATCTCTTCAGGAACTTTCTGGTCCATCAATAATTGGCAGGTAGACCATAGGACTTTAACAAAACATCTTAAGAAGACAAAGGACTGGGTGAAAAAAGAGACACTTCCTTGCATTACACCTTTTGTCCCCTCTAAATTTAACATCTGTTATATATATAGTACATATCTCCACTCTGGATCACTGATTAATAAAAGCCTATGACATCACTATGGTTCATATAAAATTGCAATAAAATAATTTACTATCCATGCTGTAAAAGATATACGAGATAAATTTTGACAGAGAATGTGGCACACCTTTACAAGTGTCCAAAATTCTGGCAGTACACTATAGTGCCTCTGGTAAAAGGCTGTCAGGGAAGAAGCTGTCATAATGAGAGGGATTACTTATAATGATGGTAATTTTATGAATGCAGCACTAATGCTAAATGTCCTCAATGGAAGAGAGAGAGACTCTCAATGTTCTCAAATGTTTTCACTACCCACTATAGCAGGTCCTGCATCCTGAGATATTGGAAATACATAATCAGGATGATCTCTGTGGTATTTCATATGGACTATACTGTATGTGATGTTAATGATGGAAGTGGTATTAAGGTAAGGTCATGTATAATGTGAACAACAAGGACCTTGGATCTACTAGCATTACCAACAACAGGACTGTAACACTGAGTGCAAAAAAAAAGTCCTTCTGAGATCAACAGCCATTCTTTTTTTTTTTTTTTTCCTCACACACCAGCCTGCAATCTGCTCTGCTTCTTCTCTGCATGCTGACTCTTCATTGTTTCTGATGTCCAGGACTGTCATCAGCAAACTTGATTCAAACTGCTCTTTCAAGCACACTTGGAAGTCATCAACATGAACTGCAGTGGAGGGAGAAAATAGCCACGAGGGACCCCGGTATTAAGTGTGGTGATGCTGTACATTATCTAAATTATCTGAAGAAAGTCCAGGATGCAATATCACAGGGAAGTGTTTGACAACCAGCAAGCTCAGTTTATTTTTGTGGTATAATTGTGTTGAACACCTGAACTGATATTAGGAGTAATACTTCTCACATAATTGAAGAGACAGGGTCAGGTGAAAAAAGATGAATATGACATCATCTGTAACCAAGTTGAGCAAATAATCAAAATGCAAACTATTTCATATGGCTAAATGTTTGCTCTTTAATTTGCATTATTAAAGCTGAGAGTATATTAGTTTTCTTTAGCATCATGACGATATAGTTTTGGCTGTAGTAGTAAAGCACACAGAAACTGACAGAGATGTTAAAGATGTCTGAAAGGACATCAAGGAGCAGATCAGCACCTCCTCTGGGCACCCAGCCAGGTATACTGTTGAAACCAGCAACCTTTTTTGTGGATGTCAGCAATAGACAGACAGGATATCTAGACTGTTTTTCCTTGCAGTTGTGTTGCTCTGTGTTTCAAGCCAAGATGTTTTGCACATATGAGAAGGAGAACTCATCATCATCATCATCATCATCATCATCATCATCATAAGCATGTGGTGTTGTTCTATAGTCAGTGAATGCCTGTCATATGCACCATCTGTGTTTTCACTTAAATTCTCTTTGAGTTCAGAACAGACTGACAGGCGGTTTTTTAACAAATACAGTATATCTCACTTAATTATCTCCCTCACTTACTTGGCTTATTAGTACAGTAAATAACCAAGTAGCTGTGATACTGTATGTTACCTTCTTGTTTTCTCTTGCATCTATAGCTAAACTACATATTGTTTGAATGGTAGCATTGGTCTGAGATAGTCACAGCATATGATATGATCTTTCATAGTATATTTCAGTGTGCTTTTACAAAGCACCATGTGGACAACACATTATGACTTACTTCATGATTATCATAGTTACTTCATAACATCTGGTTCATCCTTTGCAATATTTTCTTAACAATAATATTCAGTATAGATTGCTCATTATTACTTTTTAGTTTCATTTCCCCCATGTAGTGCCAGGATTCGTACCATGTTTATAAATGTCTAATAATTGTTACATATTAGCCTTAAAATGTGAAATAATGCCACGGATATCTTGTGGCGCCTGAGATCATCAAGGAGAAAGGACATATTTGCAAGTTCTGTTCAACTGAGGTAGACATATTGTGCAAATTTCTTTGTTCTAGCTGAATGTGTGTTACATTATTATTATGAAAGTCCCTTCATGCTGTCTTAGCTCAAAGCAATGAACGTCAAGAACGTCAAGTATGTCAAGATTAAGAGTAGGCCTGAGGCAAGACATAGACCAGGGGTGTCAAACTCTGTAATTATTTTTGGCCCGCGAGATCATATCAAATGTGCATTACAGCTGGCTAGCCGCATGCAAATGTTAATAGTAAAAATCCCAGAATGCCTTGCCACTGTATTGACACGTAGTCACGAACAGCAAGCACCCCTCATTCTCTGTTGACAGTCGTTAACAACCATGCTACAGTCACATCGGGCAAGTTAATTCCACCCTCCACAAAAATGGCCAAACGAAAGATGGACAATCTTTCAAGAGCTTTCAAGACAGGTGGGAGGCAGATAATCTGTTCACGAATATAAAGGACAGACCTGTTTGTCTTGTGTGCTAACGGATCTAACGTGTCTGTAATGAAAGAATATAACATGAGAAGACACTATGAAACGAAACATTATGAGAAGTATAAGGACCTGGATGTAAAGCAGAAGCTCCAGAAGGCGGAGGAGATGAAAAAAAAGTCTGGTTTCCCGGCAGACTATGTTCATGAAAGCTAAATCAAAAAGTGAAGCTGCTGTAAAGGCTGTAAAGCTTTATTGTGGCAGCAGAGATGGCAAAATCTGCCCGGCCCTTTAATGAGGGGGAGTTTGTCAAAAAGTGTATGGTCAAAGTTTGCGAAATGAACCCCACTGATGTGTCTTTTATTTCGAATTTAATTTCTTATGTGTTTGTAATATCAAGCTCTGTTTTTTCCAAATCCTGTGTTTAAGCAAAACTAAAGTTTGTTTCCATATGAAAAAGGTTGAACATTACATCTCAGTTGCAGTTAATTTTTCAATAAATATTCAGTTTGGCCCGTGACTTGATCTAAGTTTTATATTTTGTCCCACTGTGAATTTGAGTTTGACACCCCTGACATAGACTATAGGATTTAAAGGAATGCATGGCACCAATATACTGAGATATATCTCAAAATATATATTAACCTTTGTATTTTGGCTTCATGAAAGTGCATAAGGTTCTAACTTTCATGTCACTTTGTAACTGTAAATAAATCCTCACATTTCCACTTATTTCAATAAGTATTATGAAGGATCAAAGATGCTAGAAGCTGACAGTGAGACTGCATAATAAATGGCATAATGGTTACACATGAATAAAATGATTGAATTGAAAGACAGCTTTTTAGACAGATACAAGTCTAAATGAGAGCTCTTTTCTCCAGGGCTGGTAGTCTGTTATGTAATACTGCTAGCAATGCTGATATCACAGCATTCAACAGAGCAATATTCACAAATCCCTATGTGGATAATATAGGCTGTATACTACTCCTATGAGGAATATCCGGGTGTAGGAGTAATCACGATGAACGCAGCCTCTTACTCTACCTGTACAGTACTATTTTCATTGCATTTTGCCCATATAATATAAACAATAGCAACATCTCTGTTCACGCATCTAGAGAGATATATTTCTAAATAAAATTATAAAGTAAGATGTGTGATCATGTGGGCTGATTATAATGGGCTACAGTCTCTATAAATCCTCACTTTTCATAATTGTTTATGCCAGAATGTCATGATTGTGCTTTTCTATAAATTGTTTATTGTTTACAAGCATTACCAACAACACAAGTATTTTTACCAATATTATTCTAAAACTTACGATAAATTCACATTGCACAGTTAAGATTAGGACAGTAGGAGTGTGGCAGCGTGGCTCATTTACCCGTAAACCCCCTTTTTGTGTAAATGTGTAAAGGATGAATAATGCTGAGATCTAAAAATCTAACTCTCAGTGATATGAAGAACAGAGATAATTATTGGCTTCAGGATAATCAGAGTGAGCCACTCACAACTGGACATCAATGGAACAACTGTGCAGAGAGTTAGAAGTACAGAGGTTCTTGTTGTGCGCAAGACAGATGTTATATCCTGGACTCTCGATACTACTGCCTTTCCTATAAGACCCAGCACAACCTACAGATCCTACAGACACCGAAAAGAACCAAATCCTCCACTCAATAAGCAAAAACTTATATATTTCATTTTATAATCCTTGCAGTTACTGAATAATCTGTAGCAGTTACACAAGAATTTGCAGTAGTTAACCACCATGCATTCAGATGTATAACTATTAATGAGTTAAATTATCCTTCAAAATAAGCAATGTCAATTATTGAGAGGATTTCTGCAGTACAGAAATAAAACTTCAAGTCCATCTCTAGCTTTGTCTTAATCTAAGAAAAAAGAACAAATACGTCACCTAGATTTCATCTTCAGTTTGTTTTTAAAGGGTATGTAGCCTCACAAAAGGAGCCTATAGGATTGACAGACTGGTAGCATACTGTTCAAGTCCCAAGAGTGTCATTCAGAATGGAGTGAATCACTATGGGAGTCTAAATCTTGTTCTTACCCAACCATGCTAATAAAAAATCTTTTATGTCAGATTGCAATAAACATAAATAGCAAACACTGCTAACAGCTAAGCAGCATAATCTATCTAACAGACAAAAAACAATGAGATGTAGTGCCAATCCTTCATCCTATATTTCAATTGCAACTTTCAGTAGTTGACATGGTTAGATGACTGTGGTTTGATGTAACAAATAAAAAAAAGATTAATATTTGTAATACTAATTAATTAAATAAAGAATACAAGTGATTAATAGATGTCATATACTATGCAAGGCTGGGACCATCACATTTAACTGATGAAGTCATGAGACACTCTGGAAGAGCAGATGGCTTTTAGCAACTGAATTAAATAAGCCACAGATGTCTAAAGACTAAGCAATTGTCTTAATTCCCATTCATTTGGCCCTGGTGACACTTTTACATACAAATCACAACGTTTTTATCCAAGTGCTGCACATGAACAGTATCATGAATCTCAGTATAATACAATTAAAGATGTCAGAGCTTCAACTTTAATTGGCATGTGTTTGATTAAAGCACACAATGGCAATACATCAAGCCTAGTCAACAATATATTTCAGCACCATGGACACTTGTGTGGTTTGATATTTTCAGCATTCTGTAAACTGTGTGCAAGGCAGGAAGAAACTACACACCCATATATTAATATAACACACATATTCACATACTCCTTTATACCTGGGTGTTTGAATTTTTTAAAGATAAACTACCACCTGGTCTGTTTTTTGGTGGTGGGAGGAAACCGGAGAACCCAGAGGTAACAAGCAGAAATGCAAAAGAACATGCAAAACTTAACACATACAGTAGCACAAGTTCAGGGTGGGAAGGGTTCAGCTGTGAGGCAACAGTGTTACCTTCTGCACCACTGCTTGACCATAATACAGAACTTACTAATATTACCCAAAATTGGTAATTCTCAAATGAGAAGTTATGTAATGTATAATTTGAGTGCACTGTTAATTTTTTTGCATGAGTGTTTCTGTGTATGCTTTAAAAATTACAGTATTGATGTTATTCCTTTTTGTCGCAGTGTAATCTACACTTTGGCACTTTTTACGCTTTGCACAGGGGCATGGCTAGGAAAACAGGCCATAGTTCATGGTGCCTGAATTTATAATTATGTTCCACATCTTCAATCATGCATGGCAAGGTGGATCAGATGGTCGTATTGACACCTCACAATCCCAAGTCCTCCGCTTCAAACCTGAACTCTAGCTCCGTACAGAGATTGACATAATTTCCCCTTTTCCATGTGGGCTTCCTTCGAGTTCTTCAGTTTCCTCCCAACTCCCAAAAATATGCAGATAGATGGACTGATTCCGTTAAATGCTAAATTAAATGACTAAATCTGCAGTCATAATTAGAACAATGCAGAAATGATCACTATAACATGCTAGTAGAGGCAAAGCCATGTCCAAAGCTATATACCTGCAAAAAGCTCACAGGAATTCAATCTCATTTTGGTTCACACTACAAAACTTAAGCACTTCATTCGATCAGCAAACATAGGCTGCACAAAATTTTAACTGCTGAGGTCATTTAATTTTTCCCCTAATATCAGCCATAACTGTAACGATCACTCTTCTTTTGACGACCAGCACATTAATATGATTGCACCTCGAAGTTCAGCACACAAGGACATTATGAAGAGGAAAAGGCCTCCAAAGGGCAGTTGAGATTGCTTTTAACAAAATGAGCTTCTGTGAACCTCCTCTGGGGCCACACACACACACACACACGTTTGGTCATTCTATCTTTGTGAAGACTTTGCACTGACAATTATTAATTCAGCTAATTAATGCAGTGTCAAAATCTAACCGTAACCTTTACCTCAGTAACTTCTGTTCTTTTCTTTTTAAATAATGATGATGATGATGATGATCATCATCATCATCATTAGTAGTAGTAGTAGTATAAATATGCAGATTATAATATATTATTACATATAATAATAATAATAATAATAATAATAATAATAATAATAATAACAGCTGCTTTCATACTAAAATGTAATGACATTGTACTTGAAAAAGCAATCAGATACTTTTGTTCAGATTCTGCAGAACATAAAAACATGAGCGTGCACACACAAACACGCACACACACACACACACACACACACACACACAAACACACACACACACACACACACACACGCACGTGCATCCTGTTGGTATGCCATTCTAGCCACTTATTCTAGTCTCGCATTTAGTAACACATATTGAATCGGTCGTGTTTGCATGGCATAAATAAATTATAATTGGAATGTGAATTCAATTAAGTCGCATTTCATGAATAGGCTCAGTGGCTGAAGTCGGAGGCTTTTTGTTTAAAGCCTATTAATCATTTATGAGCGATATCCCCTTACAGCAAGCATCCTGCACCACCATGCACATTGTGGAATACGCTGTGGATAAAAAGCATGAAACTCTTTCACACAAACATTCTAATGCATGCATGCGCGAGTACACAAAACATTTTCATTCTCCTCGTGGAAGATGACAATAAGCCAAATACCAATACATTCACATTGATGGTAAAAGTCAAGCCTTGCCAAACCATGCAGCGTCTCATTATGATGAATAAAACTGCGTTACAACCTACCAGAGACAGAATGGCGAGACTCCAAATATTCCGATTCTAATTAAAACCTTGCGCTTTATTTGGCTTTGATGGACAAATCAGCTGAAGAGGTCTAGTGAGGATGCAGCGCGCTATCACTGAAAGCGCAGGGGCTTATGGGGAACAGCCAATCACAACACTGCGTCTGATAAATATTCATGAACCTTATTAGCATGACGGGATTCCAAAATGGAGGAATCCATAAAAAAAATCTATAGCCTGCTTTCTCATATTGTGTTTCAATGAATTTGTGTTTAAAAAGTGCATTTTTTTTGTCTTTCAGCTTTTGAGCTGCACTATAATTGCATACACATCTTCATTTTACCTACAATAGTCATGCTATTCTACCACCGATCTGCATTCATATATACTTGTTTATACATTTTACCACACAGAATGTCTTTTGTTTCTCACCTGTATACAGAAGTTAATACAATTTTGCTTGTCATTTTATTGCAATCGTATTCTTAGCATATTTTTGTATGTTTGTATTGTTTATTTTGTTCTGTTTTATTCTTACGTATTCTATTTCTCCGACACAGCACGTAGAAAAGCGTCCAAAATAAAATTTGAATTTGAATTTAAACTAAACAGTAGATTTATTTTTGTACAAAGCGTGTAGATTAAAAAAAACAAAAACAACAAAAAAACAAAAACAAAGCACCATTAACACCCAAAAGTGGATTATTTTACGAGTACAACACACTGCAAAAGGTGTTATTCAGCATTTGCTTTTTTACTGTTTGTATAGTTACAGAATTAAAGATTAAAGCTGTAGAACAGAAAACTTAGTACCCAGTACTATGGGACACTATACCAATTCTTGGTAGGCCCTCGATCTGTTCTGAATAGTCTTCATGCTTCATTGCATAAATTCCACAAGATACTGGAAAATTACCTTCAGTAGCTGCATTTTTCAGTTTTTCAGGTGAATCTTTAATGCCAAAATTGTACTACATCCCAAAGGTGTTCTATTGAATTTAGATCTAGTGACTGGGAAGGCACTGAAGAACAGTGAGCTCACTGTCAAGTTCATGAAACCCGATTGCAACTTTTGCTTTGTGACATGGTCTATTGTCATGGTGGAAGTAACCATTAGCAGATATTAATCTGTGGCCATGAAGTCATCAACAATAGGCAGTGTCATTCAAGTAATGACTGAGTAGTAACAGACCCAACGTGTGCCAAAAAAAAAAAAAAAAAAAAAAAAAAAAATACATTCTACCTGTCTGGACTGCTAATACAATGTAGGTTGGGTCCACAGATCCATGTTGGCACCAATTCCTGAGTTTGTGTTTTTAAGCAGAAATTCATCAGACCAGGCTACATTTTGCAGTCCATCTGTTCATGTTTTGTGAGTCTGTGCTCTCTGCAGCCTCAGCTTTCTGCTCTTGTTGACAGAAATGAAACCTGACATGGTTTCTGCAGTTGTAGCCACCCTCTGAAATGTACATTTGAGATGTTTTTTTCTGCTCACCACATTTGTACAGACTGATTATCTTATTTACTTTAGCTTTCTGTCTACTTGAACCTGTCTGTTCTCAGTCTCTATGCGAAAATCCTGGGAAATCTAAAATCAGTTTTTGAAATACATAAAGCAAACTTTTATTTGGTTTTCAGTTCACACTCTTGTCAGTGCTTCTGGTATTGCAAACAGATCATTGCAAACTGTGACAATTCAACACCGGTTCAAGTTTGCAGACATTAAAGACTGATACTCCAAGAATAAATGAGAATAAGTGATATATGTTAGAGTCAATAATGAAAGTGGATACACATTATACACACAGCATTAAAAAAAAATCAGAGAACTAACATAAAAATGGAAAAAACAACATGTTCACTGAACGAACGTGATGTGATATAAAGCCATGTAAGTTAGTTGTGGCGCAAATACGACACTCCAGGTCGCTAAATGGCGGTGTTGCTTTTATTCACACTTCCGCACTGCGCTGATGAAAGAACTCCCGGAAGTGCTGTAACGCGGTCCTTTCCGCCTCCGGTCTCTCAACAAGCGCAAAGGTAGGCCAAGTGTAAACCTAGAAAATCCATCAAAAATCACCACAATCGTTTTATATGTGAAGTATTTTTAAGCAGAATATGTACAAAGTGCACTTTGTGGGCATCTCCTTATCAGTCGTTTGTAAATTTAAGTGTCGCTTTAGGTTATTTTTGATGGCGGTTTGTTTGCTAAGATGGAAGCTAGTAATGTTTAGCATCAGCAGATAATCAGGACACTGAATAATACTATAATGTAATCGTACCTTAAACGGGACACTGAATAATTAGTGAACTTACTGGTACTGGGTTTAAAATACGGAGATATATCGGTGTAACCAGAGTGTTGATGGTTTGTGTGTGAAATGAAGCGGGCTGATGTTTATGCTAAAGTAGGAAGATTCTTATAGTTACAACATGTTCAAATGAGCAGCTGCTCGTTACACCAACCATTTGTTGTCGGTTAGTTAAACGGATGGTTCAAAGCACTTAGTTTTCCCAAATCTGCCTGAAGTAAAAGAGCTCTTCTTAAACTCGACTCTTGTAAATGGTGTGTGTCTGTAGTCTAAGTGTTGCTGCATCTACTGTTTGTCTAGATGTTGATGCCCAAGAAGAATCGCATTGCCATCTATGAGCTCCTCTTTAAAGAGGGCGTGATGGTGGCTAAGAAAGATGTGCATTTGGCCAAGCACCCGGAGCTTGCTGACAAAAATGTGCCCAACCTTCACGTCATGAAGGCCATGCAGGTAAGTGACCGTGTGTATGTACAGATCCGTAGTGTCTGTGTACAGCCAAGTGCTGCAGTTCATTAGGAATCAGAACCAGATTTATTGACCCGGTCGAATTTGTCTTTGTAACGTGTTCTGAGGGATACAGCTTTGGTCTGAAACAAGACATGAACAACTTCATTTGTGGTGGTGAATTTGGAATACTACAGACTTTTCACCCATATCTGAATCTTGTGACTTAAATGTCCCTCAGATACTGGGATAATTGTCCAGATATAAACTATCAAATACACAAAGAACTTTGGTGTGTACATAGGTTTTGATCAAATGCTTCATTTATATATAAAAGAAATATATAAAACCAAAGATGTAGGCAAAACCAAGTAAGATCTGCATGTATTTAAAATGGCATTGGTCCTTGGTGTTAGTATTGACTGTGCACACAATTTTGTATTACTCTCTGAAAACTCTAACATTATAAAACAAAACAGTGCAGACTAAAAACCTTGACTAAAAAGGTTGCTTAAGTAATCTGGATTGGTTTTGTGTGACGACCCCTGCGAAGTGAACATCACTGTATTCACAAAACCCTAGGAAATTTCTCTGAATTTACATGTAGCAAGTTTATCAAGTTCTGTATTTATAACTGGATCTACTGTAACATCCAGGCAAGCATTAGTTTGTGTTTTAATACAAAAAAGAGAGTGATGTGTCTGCTTTTGGTCTCTTGACAGTCTCTGAAGTCCTGTGGATATGTCAAAGAGCAGTTTGCATGGCGTCACTTCTACTGGTACTTGACCAATGAGGGCATTCAGTACCTGAGGGATTTCCTTCACCTGCCCCCTGAGATTGTACCTGCCACTCTGCGCCGCCAGACACGTCCTGAAACAGCCAGACCACGTCCCAAGGGTAAAGATTTCTCATTCTATAAATTGGGGCTGATAATCGTTGCTTGGAATCTTTGTGTGTGACTGATATCTTCAGGCAAAGGAAGACTTCAAGGACTTTACTAAAGATTACATGGAAAGAAAAGAGTCTAATTCCTTTGCAACTTTTAGGTCTGGAGGGAGAGAGACCAGCACGTCTGGCACGTGGAGAAGGAGACAGAGATGCCTACAGGCGATCTGCAGCTCCACGTAAGTACACAGCATGTGGTGTTACAGTATAGTGCAGATTATCATATCCTTTATCTTGGAGAAACTCTGACAACACAGGCAGGAACACACTATTGGTATATGACTAGATGTACTGTTAGATCTGGGTTGTTGGCTTTAAATTTCAGCCCAGTAATCATCCCCAGCATGTCACAGCAGTGCATTGATTTAATAATTGTGTGAAGTCTGACGAATTCTTTGTTTCTGCAGCTGGAGCAGACAAGAAGGCTGAAGCAGGTGCAGGAGCTGCAACAGAATTCCAGTTTGTAAGTCCTGCTGCTTTGAGAAGTGCAATTGTCTTCTGATGTAACAGTCTGTTGTTGGGATTTAAGGGAAAGGAGTAATACTAACTTTTTTTTTCTTTTTCTCCCCACACACAGAGAGGTGGCTTTGGGCGTGGCCGAGGACAACAGCCACAATGATTTTCCACATTCTATGTATAATAAAGCTTGGAAAATATTTGTATGAGACTGTTTTATTGATTGCCTTCAGTTTGTAAGTTTGGAACTTTAAATTTGGAATTAGCATAGAACATTTTCAGTGATGTGAATTTTCATATAGTATAATATAATCCAGGGGGTGGCCAACTCGCGGCTCTTGCATTCATATAGGAGTTTGTGTCTTTTTATTGTGCGTGTTCGCTTTGCTTGAGTTCAATACGGTATTTTCTTTAAATGCGCATGTGAGTGGGATGAAAATACTTCACTTTCCCAGTAGGAGCAATATCATTTGAGTCAAGTTTGCTTTCAAAATGGCAGGGGAAAAAAAAGTGATGTTCATGTGTGCCCATGGGTCTTTGTGATAACAGTAAAAAAAAATGTGGCTCTTGGTCTCTGACTGGTTGGACACCCCTGGTATAGTGCAGTCAGGCTAAGCATTTTGTTTTAATGGTATTTTTTTGCAGTAATGCTAATTTTTTTAACCATGTTATATTCAGTCTGCAAACTTAATTTAGATTTCTATATTATGACCATATTCTAACCGAGTGCTCACTCATTAAGTTAGACAAAGGCAGGTTAATGGAAAAAAAATAATCCTAATTATTTTAGTTTCCCTGCAGCTTCCAGTTTTGTGCAGTTTGTCAATTCAAAAGCTCCCCTTCTTACACTCCCAAGCCTTCAGCAGTTCTTGTTTAAAGGCTTTTAAGGGAGGATATGACTGACTGGCAGGGAAAAAATAATTTTAGTCTGACTTGGACCTAAATATTTTCATTTACTGATCTTTAACAGGCTAAACGAATGCATTACAAGTGGTCTGTCACTGTTACACACTGAAACTCTAGAAGTTCTCACTGATATAGAAGACTTGCATCTTCAATCAGGTTTTATTTCATCTGCTTTTATTTGGGTGGTAGGCCCATCAAATCCAGATCAAATGTTCTGTAGTGAGTGCTGATGTTTTAATTGTATGCAACAATTTTATTTGGCAATGATTATTATATACAAAATAAGCACAGGCATTATGTGAAATACTGATGTTTATTTCTTGGCACATTTATATTACATTCTCATACTGGTATATTCCACAATCCCAAAATCACCACGCAAATGTTACAGGTATGTTTGTTGAAACTGAAAAAAGTCACAGCTTTATGGGCTGTATAAGTGATGTAGGTGTTTATAGGCAGCAGACATTTTTTTTTCTTTTGGAGCACGTAGCAAATCTGAAGGGTAGGTTTTATTTAAAACATTTACCTAATCAAGCTGGTGATTTTATATAAACAAGTTTACATTCAGGGTCTAATGCATGACACTGGCTCTGTGCTGGAAGGCGCAGTAGTGTGAATGGTGTGTGGCGGTCAAATGCAGCAGGCACGGAAATTAATAGCTACCAAGCCTTAAGTTGTTTTTGTTTTTGGTAGTTTTGAAATCTTAAAAAAAAAAATCCAAAGTAGTCAGATCTGAGCAATTTTTAAAATGGTAACAAACCCTCTTGCCTTTTAGCAAGAGCTGGATCTTTTTATTGGAAAAGATCCAACTTGTTTACACGACATACAATAAAAAAGAATCCTTTATCATACAATCAGACATTTCTGTGTATGCAAGTGATTGTGCTTTGGGACATTCTTAAGACTCCCATCAAGTCTGTAGCCTTTAGCCAAAAAAGACTTCTTGAATTTCTGAACCCAACTATATCATTAGGTAATCTAAAAAGGTGATTTTAGTGTTACATAAAGATGACACAAACCTGTCATATCTATGAATTGGTTCATTTTAATTGCACATTTTTTCCACTGTACATACAAACTGTCTATATATGTGTTCGCGTCGTCAATGTAATCCTGTTACACTGTGGAGCTTGTGTCACTAAAACAAATTGCTCGTATTTGATATACCTCGCACTAAAGATCTTTCTCATTCTGATTCTGACTCCATGCAGATGGGTTTTATTTTCTTGTGTGCTCAGAAGTAATAAAAAAAATTCTAAGAGCAGTGAAATGATCAGCTCAGTAATTTGCTCGTCTATACATTTACAACCAGATTAACGATTGTTAGAATCTGATCTGAACAAAGAAGTTGAAGGAAATGTTGCAAATTGCTACAAGTAACATTGTAAACCTGCACCTACAGCAACTTAAACAGCCCAAAAAGATTACATTCCCAAACATGATGCTTGGGGGCTTGAACAGTTCCATAGTCATTCACCAGAAACTCTGCGTACCATCGTCATACCCAATGTGAATAACCACATACTGTATTTTGACTTTTTGAATTTTGTCTATACAGGAAGGAAAAAAAAAAGTCTGGCTAACTACAGTGGCTCCAGATTCACAGTATTGTGCCAACTGCTGCATGCCATCAGAAGGGCAGTAAGCAGCCTGGCTAAGACAACTTACTAGACAAAAAGAAAATATGAGGAATAAAAGGAGGGGAGGGTTACAGTCCATATTTCTAACTTTTTGAAACAAGGTCTCAATTATACAAGCCCTGTTTATCTGCAATGTTTTTATAATCTGCACATTATAGTTCCTGTCGTGCAGATGCGCGAGTGCTCGATTGAGGTGCCAACGATTCTTTTAAGAGATGAAGGAAAAAAAACTGCAGAGATCAACATACATAAATAAAACCATCTCATCCAAATCAAGATGGTATAAGAGGCCACATCAGCCTTCATGCAGTTGGCATTAGCCTTTTTACAAGCTTAAAATAATCTGTTGGATGACTAAGGCATGTGGGTTTTCTGTTGGAACATTCAAAGGGACTGTTTTTGAACCAACCAAAATGTGCCTTTAAATGTTCTGAAGATAAAATCAGAGTTTGTATTTTAAATCCTCTGCCAATTTCTGGGATACATGTGTGGTGGTCTGGGAAAACCCTTCGGATATCACTGTGACTGAATTAATCAGAAAAAGCTCAAATTGGCTTTATATAATACCAACATCTCTAAAAAATAAATAAAAATGCAAATATGCATTTTTACAATCTACAAATATGACACAGAAATGCTTTTATTTAGGCTACCTTGCCTTGGTGGTCTTCAAAGATCATGTCAAAGAGCCGGTTTAACAAATGCAGTGGGAAATGTGATCAGTTTAAAGATGTCTAAAACCTCGCTATTAAGTTTGATGACTTCGCGGTCAATAATGCTTTGATCGTTCAACAGCTACATGCCATGCTGAAATGGACACAAGTGTTACATTTTCCCAACAGAACTTACAGAATTAATCAGCAATTATTTCCCCACCAGCATTAACAAGATAAATTCTTCAAAAATTGGTTTTGTTTATTTAAAAAAAAAAAAGAAAAAAAAAGATTTGTTTAGAAATATAGAGGCAAGTGTTTTTTAATGGATTTTTAATAGAATCCAAAATCTCTGATTTTGGATCTGAGCAGGTTTGACTTGTGATAGAAAGCAAGAGCAAAGCATATTTCAGTTCAGGAAACAGATATATCAGAATCTAACAATGTGAAGGGTTTTCCCACGTCACCAAACATAGAAAAAGCACCTCAATAACAGGCCCATAATTAGTTTTCACGGTTACATTGGCCCGACCTACCAGGTCCAATAAAGAGCTCCGTAATTGGAGACACTAATAAATTAAAAAGGCGGGATCCACTCGATGTGTGCCTATTAGGTTTTTTTTCCCCAAGAAGCGGTCCTGTTTGTGAACAATGGAGGATTCAACATCACCTCAAACTCTACACCATGTCCCGCATTTTGATTTAAGTGGTTCTGAGTGGTGAAATTGAAATTCCTGGACCTGTAGGACTCATCAGCTATACATGTTACAGCATGAATGGATGCAAACAGTGCACAAAACTCATCAGTTATCTTCATGTGCTGCTGGCTCTCCCTGCTTGCTTCCAATAATTGCTGGCCTTGTAAACATTTTTGGAGGTTTTACTATCACGTAAAAGTCGGTGTTCTCACACATTTAGGCACCACTCTAGTAAAGAAACAAGCATAATTAAACCAGGGTGTGTATTTCGTCAACCCATAAGATATTTACAAAATGGCAAGAGGGGCAGAAAGGGAAGAAGAAATCACTCGAACGACCTACTGACACCAAATACAGGTTGAAAATTCTTCAGATCCCAAACTTGTAAGACAAATAAATATCAGTGCTCATGCAAACCAACTGACCTCTCACCAAATCCATCTGTTCAGGCAACTAAGTATTTCCTTCTCATTGCTGGGGGAAGGAGATGGTTTCTGAGAATAAACACATACTCGCACTACTCACACAAAATACATGCTCACTCGCTCTCACATATGAGAAAAATGGATGCGTAAAAAATATTGAAAGCCTCAAGCATAAGCACTAGGCTACGTGTATTTACATCACAACAGTAAAAAGTAGTTCTTGCATTCATTTAACCTCACACTTGGGTCACAGAGGGCACTAAAGGGAAAAGGAGGAAGAGGCGGGAGAGTTTCATGCAACTGTCCATTTTTAAGGAAAGGAGGGAGGGGGGAAAAAAATAAAAAAAAATAATAAATCAGAGTAGAGAGCAACAAACATTGAATTTACATTTACAAAACTTGTTTTTGAATATTTACCCAACACTTTGTCAAGTTTGTGCCACCTATCTGGCACCTAAAAAAGGGTTGGCAAGGCAAACCGTATTTTAAGAGAAAAGGAAATATAGAGAGAAAGAGGGGAAAAAAATACTGAAAGAATAAGAGCGAGAGTGGTGGCGGAAGCATCCGGAGTGTCAGTGTTGTGTGTTAGTTATCTGATGTCAGAGACAGAGCTCTGATTGATGTTGTAGCTGGGTGAGAGGTCTTCAGCTATCGTGGCCACTAGAGGAGTGCCGTTGCTCGTCAGGCAGCTCTCTTGTAGGGCTTCAAAGTAGGTGGCCTGCACTGGCTTGTGACACTGCAACACTTGTATTGCATCGTCTATTTTAAACCATTCCCTTTTTCTCCCTGTCAAAAGAAGAGGGTGCATGTGTGCTCTGAGTCAGGCATCTTAGTGCTATTTCATTTTAATTGCTTGACCTTTTATTACCATAAGATACAAATCACCATCCACTTTATTAGTCACGACAGCCATTCATAAAATCATGCAGATACAGGTCAAGGGCTTCAGGCAATATTAACATTAATCAGAATGAGGAATAGCTATGGCATGGATGTTAAATTGTGGCATGGATGCTGGTGCCAGATATGCTGGGTGTTTCATACATTGCTGAGTGTTTCGCACACGTCGGTTACTACAGAATGGGGCAAAAGAACAAGTGACAGTTCTGTGAGCGGAAATGCATTGTTTATAAAAGGCAATGAAAAGGAAAGAAAGCCAGGAAGTCAGTCAAATAATCAAAATCTACAGCTGTGGTGGCCAGAAAAGCATCTCCACATGTACACCACATTGAACCATGACCATCGGGTTCTGCTGAGCAGAAATATTTAAACTAACTCAACTGCCACCAACATCCATGCCACAGAACTCGCACCTCATCTTCATTATGATGTTTGATGCAAATATTAGCTGAAGCTCTTGATTTGTATCTGCATATGATACGATCCATTATGCTGCTGCCACGTGTTTAGCTGATTAGATAACTGCACAGATGTGAATGTTTACAGGTGTTCGTGAAGTGCATGGTGAGGGCAGTTTTAAAAAGAAACCTGAGTAAAATGGTCTCATGTAGTCAGATCTGCACGCACACTTGTAAACACAAGACTATACACTCACCAATGTTTACAGAGTCTTCCCAGTCTTCCAGTACTTCCTTTACAATGAGAACATACACATACGTCCTGTGTTTCCTATCCTGGTTCTGGGTGTGGGGCGGAAAAAAGAAAATAGTAGTTCATAGCGTGTCATGTGGTTGTGTAGTGACTTTTTAAATGGACAATTATAGGATTAGTCTGAAAGAATAATTCAAATGAACCATTTGTATTTGCCAATTTATCATCATCATACCTAATTTGTGTGGAAAGGAGACGGCCTCGAATTCAAAATTCGCTTTGTGACTAAAATCACAGTGCTGTGTTTTGTGGAGGGTCATGTGTTAGGGTTAGAGCGAATGAAGAGTTATAATTAACACTATGAACCTTAGGGACTGACGAGATTCATTTTACAAAAAAAGTCAGCTTTTTTTTTTTTAGTCTGCATTTTAGTTATCGTCTTCCTTGATTACACGCGCTGTCACACCGCCGTGTTACAGACACAGAAATACATGGCATCGCATACGTTACTTAATAGAAGATTACGTTAGAGAGAACGTTTCCATTGTACACAAGAATCGACTAGTTTCACTAGCTATATCCGGAATATAATATGGATAAAGTCCTTCAAAATACATATTTTCTTGTACTTAAAATTACATTTCAGTACTTATACTGAATTGTCTAACTCCATATCTGTGAATTATAAGATATCTAGTACAAATCCGACATACAGAACATTTCCATACAAAACTCATCAAATGATCAACAGGACACATTCGTAATCAGCTCATCCTTACTTATTAAAACACTGCATGGTATGTTCCCTTGGGATCCTCTGCACTGCACACTTTTGTGTTTAAGCTGAGTGCAGTACTTCCTGACTAGAATCACAATTACTACTGCAAGAACACTATCATCAGTTTGCTATGGGATACTCACCTCAAATATTCCTACTAGTCTCCCTAAAGTGCCCTTGACACCGGCCTGTTGGAAAAGGGGAGGGGAAAAAACAATTTAACACTCATGTTGCAGCTTAATACTCAGTGATTATACAAAACCAACAGTACAAACAGAGTTACATAAATAAATCTGATTAATTTAGCCATTTAATGATAACCTGCTGAGTTGAATCCACCACCAGTTTTATCCTTGATCAGGTAAATTGCTTATCATACGTTTGCTATTAATCATTTAACATAAAAGCTAATATTAGAAACAGTCCCTCCGTTTGAAGAAATAAATTAATGACACACGTACCTACTCTCTCGACTCCTTACAAAAAGGGGTGAAACGTATGGAATATACACAGACAACTACACTAAATGAGCACTTATTTAGGAGCGCCTGTACACATTTCATGCAATTATCCAATCAGCCAATCGCAGTGTAGCAGTAGGATGCATAAAATCATGCAGATTTGGTGCAGAAACTTTAGGTAAAGTTTACATTTAATGGGGAAAATGTGTTCTGTGATTTTGACTGTGCCCCAGTTGTTGGTGTCGGATGGGCTGATCTCAGTACTTCTATAAATGCTGATCTGTTATTTTCACGCACAACAGTCTCTAGAGTTTTCACAGAATGGGGAGATTAAGAAAAAACATCCAGTGAGCAGCAGTTCTGCAGACAGTAATGCCTTGTTGACGAGAGAGGTCAATGAAGAACAACCACACTGCCTTAAGCAGACGTACTCAGTACAATTGTGGTGAACAGAAAAGCATCTCAGAACGGACCTTGAGGTGGATGGGCTACAACTGCAGAAGAGGCTGCAGTTGGCATTGACTCAGACACAGACTGGATAGCTGAAAACCTGAAATCTTTTGAGGCACACAAATGGTAGGGTCAGATTTTAAAATCAACAGCATCATCTATGGACCAACCTGCATTGTGTCAACAGTCTAGTCTGATGGAGGTGGTGCAATAGTGTATTCCTGACACACTTTGAAGAATTGAAGCTGTTTTGAGAACAAAGGGAGACCCTAAACTTGTATAGCATTCTTACTAAACTGCTCTGGGAGTTTAAAAAGCCTTGATAGAAGTCATGTTGAACACGGTGTGCATAACAGCTACCAGGATCCAGATACACACGAAATAAAAGAGCACTACTGAAAAAAAGCTTTCACTGGCTACCCGATTTGCCATTTTATAGAAACTATTTTTTGCAATACTGTTTTTGTGTTTAAACAAACTACACAAAGTTACATGGACCACAGTAACTGAATCGCTGAGAGCTATTGACACTCTCATCAGTTTTACAAAGAAACTGAAAACACAATTCTTGTTATAAGGCGGCAATTGCTTGTGAAGGTCTTGCTATGCATATAAAAATAAATTCGTTTGACTGTCACACATCTTTCATTTTGTACTTTAAGTTACTTTTTTGTCTTTCCCCATTGTCTGGGTATTTAAAGATGTTCAACAAGGTAATTTAGTTACTCCATAAAAAATTGTTCCCCCCTTACAGATAATCCACAATACAATAATAAATGATCAGAACCCACCAATACCCACCCCACCCTCACATGACCTACAATGGAAAGGTTGTTCAAATTTATTCATTAATTTTCAGAACAAATCTTTTTTTGTAAAATAATTTAAATACTTTTTGCTTCTCATTATTATATCCAAATGTCTGAAAAACTGTTTTCCCACTGTAACCGGAGATCCTGTGAAATATGGCACAAGACAAGGCAGCCTCAAAAGTCAACTGTCACTCATTTGATATTTTTTGTGTTTCACACCACTCTCTCACTCACTCATTTTCTACCGCTTATCCGGACTACCTCGGGTCACGGGGAGCCTGTGCCTATCTCAGGTGTCATCGGGCATCAAGGCAGGATACACCCTGGACGGAGTGCCAACCCATCGCACGGCACACTGTTTCACACCATTCTTTGTAAATTTTATAGACTGCTGTGTGTATAAATCCCAGTAGATCAGCAGTTTTAGAAATACTCTAACTAACCAATCATGCCAGGTCCAAAATAACTTTTTTGGTTTTAGCTTTTAACTGAATTTTCCCAGTAATGTGAACAATACATAATGCTGCTGAACTATATAAGCATGATTCAAAGCACTGCAGCCACATGATTGGTAGATTAAATTGTTGCATAAATGAGTAGGTGTTTCTAGTGAAGTGCTCAGAATGTATATCAAGGATTATTGATATAAACAGAAAAAAATTGGCTTTAAAGGTGCATCACAAAACAAAATACTTTTCAAACAGGAAGCCAGTTTGAAAAGTATTTTTGCATTAGTTTCATATACTGTACCAATATTTGCTGAACTGATCGATTTCCATGACCTTGCTACAATTTTTACAACAAATCAAGAGCTCACTTCTCTTGTAACAGCACCACGGTCACCTCTCATTTTGAAAGCTTCTGACCAATTCTACAACCTATTATTCCAGCACTCTTAATCAAGATATTTACGTCATATAAAGATCTTAGGATTGCATTCTTTGAACACCCAAAGAGGCTTCAGCTATCGCTGGAGTTCAGCCTAACTGGAGTTTGGCCAAGGTGTAGAATAAAGAGCAGTAGTTAATCTGAGTGGAACGCCCTTTAGCACTTGTCTGTAAAACGATCACCCTCTACACATGAGTGATGAGAGTGTATCACTGCCTATAACAGGAAGCTATAATCAGGACATTAGAGTCAGCTTAGAACAGTCGTACAAGTATACAAAAGCACCATTGGTCGATGGCACAAAACTAATGGTCTCAGTTTTCAAAAATTTTATAGCCTTTTGGTTTAAACCTCTTAAGAAGAAATGTGCTACGACTACTATTAAACTTTTTAATTCTCACTGGCTATTTTGGGCTTTATGACACTGTATAAAGCTACAATGCATTGATTCATGATCAATAGTATATTAATAAACACAAATCAGAAAATAAATGCTCTGACCTCTTCACACACTTCTCGAACAGCAGCAACGTTGGGCTCTTCCTCGGGTTCCATTCCTCCTCCAGGCACAATCCATTTATCAGGATGTCGGCTACTACTCACCAACAGCACCTTAATAAACACATGGTAGCCATCTGAGCTAGCACATGATATTCAATACGGTTAAGATTTAAGATCTTCTCACTATGGCAAACACTGTCCTTTAACTCAGGATTGGTAACAGTGGGGTATTGGTAACTTGTTGCTAGATTTGGCACCTCCTTTAGTTCAATATATTTCAAAAAATACAAATCTAGCAACTGATCTGCACTTGACAAAAAAGTGTTTCCAAAAACCAATCACTGATCAGAACTGCTTGAGTTTTTAACTCTCTTCTTGGGTCTATGTGATAAAATAAAAGTGTTTTCCATCCATAACGGTTCCCTTCGTTTCATTTTGTCTTTTTTGCAGTCTGCATTATTCAGAAATTGTACTATTTTAGAAACTCATAAATGATCAGCCTTCTTTAGTATTCTTTAGTATTATTTGTTTATTTATTCTGACAAAATTCTATGTCTTTTGAGAAACTCTTCCTTCTTCAGGCAACACATTTTGATCTGCAAATAATCATGACAACCCAATGTAGATTAATTGATCGATTAAATAGACATATGGAAACTTCTATGAACTTTGAGCTGTACCTACCTTTCCCATTTGCTACCTTTCCCCTTAAAGCTGAAAGTAAGGCTCATTTGAATTACTGAATCAGATAGCAAGCCACGTTTTTCAGCCATAAGAAATGCCAGATTTCGTGCTGCAAATGAGCGACTTGACAATTCCAGCATCCAAACCTTAATGATGGCTACAATCAATCCCCTAATTTATAAAAGGTTTTAAGAGACAGTTCAGTTACTGCAATTATCCTGCTATTGTCTTTATATTTAGAGGTCTGAGATCAGAATCATATTGAAGAAAAAAGGGAAAATATGGCACCAGTGTCCCTGTTTAAGGACACAGAGTGATTTAAACATAGCAAACAGGTGCCTTCCCTTGTTTTGACAAACTGTGAACCGCAAAAAAAAAAAACATTTCCATGGAAAAGTAAACCAGTTAACCTACCAAAAGGTATAAAAGTGAAGCAGTTTATAAGATAAAGATAACCTTAGCTAATCCAAGTGTGTTATAGAGCTACATCAGTTACATAAGTATTTGCCTCCCTTGAACCTTTCCCCATTTTGTTACGTTACAGTCTGGTTCTAGATCTAGTTTCACAGTAACTGGGTGAATGTTTATACAAGCACAAACTGCATGTTTTTGGTATTATTTGCAAACGATATGTATTTCCACCCACATCGGTATCATGGGATATTTTGTGTATATTCATAACATTTAAAAGCAATAAAGTTCATTTCAGTTCCAAGTAGTAACGCTACGAAAGACTGAAAAGTTTATTTTAAAAAAAGGAGGGGTGAATACTTTTGCCACGTATTGTATTCAAGACAATAATTGCCAGATTATCATTATTATTTTCTGAATTTAAAAAAAAAAAAAAAAAACAGAATAAAGGCTAGCTGGTTAAGTGCTAAGATGTCCAGCTTACACATAGCTTCGGTAGCTAATAGGCTAGTTGGCTAGCTAGCAACCCGTTTCTCCACAGCAACTACAGTTTCATCACAAAACACAGGTATCTTTTTATGTTGCACAGGTCCTGAAAAGACACGAGTTTCCGTCCAGCGTAATTATTATTCTTTTACACCGAACTGAGCGGATTTCAGGCCCCTCGCTAACTGACAGCCCGAAGACTAGCTGTTAGCTACGTTAGCATTTTCATTGACAAATCGCACCGTCTAACTTAGCTAGCTAACCGTTAGCCCGCTACAACATATGTTCTATTTTCAATAAGAGTTTTTGAATCTCAGCATTTGCTGTTTCTTCATTCTAGCGAAAAGGCGTGTTTGTATCCTAAACGAGTTTGGTAATAGTAATCATTCGGTTCATTAAAATGTGATCAGCAGTAATGATCAGGGCCCACAGATCCCCGGCCTCACCTCCTCCTCGGTCTCGCTCCTGAAGCACAGGCAGGCGGCCCGCTTCTTATACCCGTCTCCATCGTAGGTGCGAGTTTGGTTAGACTTTAGCTTCATCATCTCGGCACGTCGGGAACTGGCTAATGTAAGAGCGCAAACCTCCGGGAGATGATACGGCTTCACACGCAAAGTTCACGAAAGGAAACCCCGCGTTTTCAGTGTAAGAAGTAAGTTCTTCTACGCTTCATTTTTCTAAAGCCAAGCGCATCTCAGCCACAGACGCCATTACTGAAACCGCTACGCCGCGCACGCAAGCTGATTGGCTGCGAACGGCTTCTGCGCCAGTTGCGTTGCGTAGGCGCTCTTGTAGAATCACTACAGTGGCCTGGACAGCGAGGATCGTTTGGATGTCCGTTCATACGAGGAACTTAGAACACACAGCAATAACGTTTTAATACCGGTCCCGTATCAGACCCCTCGCGTCCAATGAAAACAAGGCGACTCAAAAAATGAGAAAGTATATTTTATTAACACAACATGCTACACAGAGACAACTGAATTCTCAATTAAACGTGAAATAAATAGGTATTTGCGGCATCAACAAACGTGGTATAAGCCTAAAAGAGCTTGTAGACAATTCCTCAGCTGCAGTAAAAATAGGTACAGAGCAAAGGTTGTTTGTTTTCCACAGAAATGATGAACACATTCTATACAGAAGTTATATATCAGTGCTATCTGACACTACATGGTATGTCTACATACTGTATTCCTGAGGTGGCTGATGCATATTGTTGATATGGTTCAGAGAATGTGGACAGATGGGATGTGTGATGCAGAATAAAAACAGTCATTGTGACAATTCTGACCTTATCCAAATGACACAGTCATATGTATTCTGATTTGACAATATACGCAAACCTGTCACAAGCACAAGCCATGGTACTGAGGTATAGCTGCTCAAGTGTGCATTATTTCACAGGTGTTCTCTGTAAACTCCCAGAAGTATTTGGGTATGTCTTGAAATGTACAACTGTAAAGTATTCTTTAATGCTGACCAGAGCTAAAGACTTATCTGCCGGTGTGTGTGTTTCTTTGACCTTGAAAAGTGACCTGTTGGTAAAAGTAAAAAAGGCAAAACTTTCGATGAAAAGAAATATACATATATGAGGAACAGTCCACATAAGTTAGTCACAAGTGTGTTAAAAATGCTACTGGAATGTACTTGCAATGAGAATCAGACACATCTATATCACCTACTCAACTATTACACCAGAGTGACAAAGACTGAAAATGGTGTATTCAAATCTAAATGCATGATCTGTTTATCTCATAAAATACACACACCTAGCCTTCAACAAATGGTGAATGTTCACACATCAACATATATAATAAAGGCAATCTAATAAGATAAAATCTAGTCAGTGCAGGGGAGTTGCAGTTAAGCAGAAAGCCCTACACTATAACTATAGGACCACTACACAACACGGTTAGAACGATTTTCTTTTCTAATTCTGTATCCCCCCTGACCTTCCACGTCACAAAGTACATAAAAAGCAAACCAAAACAAAAATAGAAAAGCACCAAGTAAGCACCATTAATGGACTAAACACTTATATGCAGCCTAATTCACAGATTCTAAAATTATTCCACTTTCTTTAAACATGTATCTGATTGTTATAGACACTATATTTATGTCAGTCCCACAGAGGTGGTTGAGCGGACGACATCCGATTGTTAGAGGCTGTAGATTAGTAAGTGGTGCCAGGCTGTGTCATATTATGAGGTAGTGCCGAGGATGAGGTAGTTACTGTTCCTCATCTTCATCCTCCTCTTCTTCCTCAGAGGACTCCTGAGATGCCTCCTTTTCCTGTTCACAAAACAAATCAGATCAGTAACATTAGCCCAGCATGTAAAGCCTAACCGAGTTGCACCTTACATCATATCATTTATACCAGAAAACTATTGATTTGGACAGCAAACAGCAAGTGCTGCCAAGAACAGATTCTGTTTTGAACACGATGTGTGTATTAGCTTCATTACCTCCTTCTTGGGCTTCCCCTTTTGATTCTTTTCGGAAGATGATCCCACTTTCTATGGAGAAAACATGCTTTAGTTCCAAATTGCATTTTCCCATCTAGTTAGAACAGATGTACACTGTATGTATGTGTATGTATATATGTGGTCATGAATCTTAAATAACATGTAAAAGATTCAAGTTACAAAAGTATAAATTAAATGACATCAACTGTGAGCTAATCCTTTTTCCTTTCTATTATTGTCTGTCTAAACTAAAAGGCTCACTCACTTTTTTAGGTAGACGTTTTGTGTCTAAGAAGAATTAGGCTGTAACAACTTTTAAACAAAGTAGAAGTGAGGTAGAATTACACACAAATGGACAAATTTAGTGTTAAGGAGAATCCTTACTTCTGCACAAGGTAGGAAAGGCTACAGTTTAATGTGATTCGTTAGAAATCCCGCATGTATGTTATTAGCACAGAACACCAGGGGGCGCCTTAAGCAAGCAGCAAAACAGGTGGCGAGGGCAGCGAGTTCATCCACAGCGGTGACGTATTGGCCGCAGACTGACAGCGATTATAGCTCACAGCTCTGAACCGTTCACTATAGGCCTAAAATGATCCTTCAACTGTAAACACAATAAAACACAGAGTGTGTGTTTGTGCACCGAAATCAATAAACTGCGCACTCACTCTCTTGGAAGGTCCTTTATTCTTGCTGCCCTTTGGCCGCCCTCTCGGCCTCTTCGGAACCGGAGATCCGCTGGATTCCTGAAAGAAACAGATTTAATTTAAAAGCTCAAACAAAACCGTGTTGTGATTGAATTGGTTACTACGTTTGTCTACTACGTCTAGGACACAACAGAGTACACACACTTGTCCATTTCCTAAACCCCAGGCAAGTTTAGATACCTGTTAGCGCTTTAGTAACTACAACAGGGCGAAAGTTAATAAAGATGTAGCGGTGTTTTTAGCCTTTAGCTTAGCCGAGCGGCTAATAACCTAGCTGTTACCTTTGGATGTTTTCTCGGTCTTCCTCGTCCTCTTTTCTCCACCCCGTCTTTATCCTTCACAGAAATGGTCTGCTTTTCGGAATCACCCATTTTCCAGCGTCACCTGGTCGGTAAAACAGCAAAAAAGAAAAAAACAGCGTTATATCTTTTGTGTTTAAGCCCCAAAAAGCGTTTAAAACTATTGTGAATGATCAGAAGTCACAACATCGACGCGACAGAATCCGCACGAGACGAGGAGTTTTTATAGGGAATTAACCCGTTATTATTATTAGACTCCGTTTCTTTTTTTTGTCCGTGCTACTTTTAAAATGGCGTGATATAAGTATCCGAGCAAACTACGAGATGTTGATGTTTGAGTGCAGACGAGGCTGTGTGTAGGCTAAAGGAGCTATAAAGCTGGATTAGTGAGGAACATGTGAACTGAGCGCCTTCGCTTCGAACAGCAAATAAAGTACGAGGCGTTTACTTACATGCAACGCTCGAGCTTTCGGCTTTCTAGGCGACCCGAATAAAAAAATAAAGCTGTGTGTATTGTATCTCCCAGTAGCCCCGCCTCCAACGCACAATGTCTCCTGATTGAATTAAAGGACAATGGGCATTGGATGGAGCTACTGCTAAAACCAGGCTAAACCCATACAATAACTTACCGCATTCGTAAACGAAGGAAGGAAATCAGCCGTGCATTTGTTAAGTGACGCGATTTGAGAAGCGCGTTTTTTGTGAATAAGCGCTATAATAATAGTAATAATAATAAGCCAATCGCGCGCGAGCAGGGAGTCTCAGGCTGAGAAACTATAAAGGGGCGTGGCTTCCAACGTATGTGTGCGCGTTCATTACTCATGCGGCTAATAATAATATTCATAATAATAGTGAATATAAGCATGCTATACTCTACTGTTTACTTTTTTTTTACGCAGCACAACGCTTATTTTAAAAGATAATTGTATTCACATAAACAGTATGAACTGTATGGACTGCACAGGCCTACACCATATACACACTATATACACACAATATACTGTATATCCATCAACCTGTTTACATGCTGTTTTGCACACTGTTTTTGCTCTTTGCACATACTGTCTTACATTTCAGTCGATTGCTGTTTTGAACAACACTTTACAATATCTCATGTAACTGCTGCTATAACACTAATGTGTTCATTCCAGTATTTCTGCCCATGCAATATTGTTTGAACATACAGTATTTATGCTTTTGTTTATTGTTTTTTGTGTAATGTCTTGTATTGTTTGTTTGCACGGTATTTTGTCCTGCACTGTATTTCTGTCTGTTTGTCTTGTCCTATTCAGGTTGCACAGATGCACTTTATGTGGCTATGACTTAATATACCAGCAAGAGTAATTTTCCTCCTGAATCATAAATGCTTGTTCCATTTTTAGCCAAAAATCCAACGTGCTACAACTAGTGATTTCTATGTCAGTATAACTGATCTTGTGACAATGGTCTGCCCCACAGGTACAAGCACTGAGGGTGGTCACTGGAACACTCACAAAATTTCAGGAACAACTTTATATGGATTACAGCTTCTAAAGGATAATACCAGATGTGTGACACATTTTAGTGTCTGGTTTAGACACAGTTTTTGCCTTAACACTGACAGTAAGCATAATGTACAAGGCACCTTAAGGCAGAGTACAACACTGTTGGCTGTGAATTTCCCCCAAAACCTTATTGACCTATTAACTACAATGTTACAGGGAGCAGCTGCTGGACTTAAGAATGCTTTGTTTGTCATAAAAGTGTTGTCAGTGCAGTATTGCTATTTCTGTTAGTATAATAATAGTAACTAGATTTGTAAAGTTCGTTGCGACAAACTTTGATGTTGGCTTTGACGAGGCAAGTATTCACAAAGGCTGGTGCTTTTTGGAGGTGAGTGGACCTAAGGGTCAGTGTTACTTTTGGAGGCAAGTGGACAGAAAGATAGGGTGCCAAAACATTTGGAGCCAAGTGAAGATGAGCATGTGACGTCATCCGAATACTCCTGAGGGACTTCCCCTCATTGGGTTGAGTTTTTTGATGCATCACATGCCCGTGTTGTGCAAAAATTTTTATTTTGCATATTTTGGGGGCGGGGGTGTGGGACAACCGAAAGGCCAGTCGGTACACCAATTTAAACCTTTGTTCAGAGTATCAGCCTAAAGGAGCTGGCCGAGTTTGGTGTAGAGAGTTCGAAAGCTTTCAGACTGATAAACCTCCAAATTTTATAATGGGAGTCTATGGGAAAAAAGGCCAATTTGAGACCCGGTACCGGAAGTACCGGTACACGGATCGCTTAGAAAAGTAATAGCAACAAACTTCAAACCAGGGTCTAAAACATATCCGATTTTGGTGCATGTGGATCGAAAGCCATAGGCCGCATTAAATTTTAGATATTTTTGTCTAAGCTTAAATAGGAAAACAGAATGTTGGCTTCTACAAAGCCAACATAATAATAATTAATTTTAGTTTAGTCTATTTTAGTTCTACAGCTGCATATTAAATCCCTGTTGATGATATCAGATATCAGTGGTATTCAATCATCTATTAATATAGTCAAATCCAAAGCACAGGTCTGCTGATTTTCTGTTGGTAGAAACACTTTTTTTCTTCAGAGGGCAAGCCTCTAAATCATTTTTGTATGAGGGCTGAAATATTATTATGTTATAAAACTGTATGACATGAATTCCTAAGCTCTTGTTTGATTTATATTGTCTGATACTTATGAAACTATTTATTTGTACATTTCTTTATATGTACATAATCAGTTTATATTGATGTTTGATGAATGAATAAAAATTTGATTTCACATTTTATTACGTATACTCATTGTCCACTTCTTTAGGAACATCTGTACACCTTCATCTGTACAAAATCATGCAGTTATCTAATCAACCAATCATGTGGTAGAAACGCATTGTATAAAATCAGGCCAATACATGTCAGCAACTGGGAGCTTCATTTAATGTTCATGGCACACCAGAATGCAGAAAAAGTGTGATCATGGCATGAATGTGTTACCAGAAACTGTTGCATTTACGTATCCTTCGTGCCATGGTTATTTTTGTGATATGTTATTTTCCTATTCAGCCATAAACACTAGGCATGTAGAGACTCAATTTTAAATATGACTCAGCTTACCCTCTCTCAGCTCCTCCACTAGTAGACAGCAAAACAAATACTCAAGGAAACAAAGCACAGAGAGAATATACAGGGAACATGCACAGGGAGGAGGTACCCCCGACCCTGGAGGTGCAAAGCTAACCACTAAGCCACCCTGTACATTTGACAGAGAACACCAAGATTGGCAAATTCGCCACTGGCACCCTGTGCTCTTCACAGATGAAAGCAGGTTCACACTGATCACATGTTACAGACATGAAAGAGTCTGGAGATGCCATGGAGAATGTTCTGCTGCCTGCAATATCCTCCAGCATGACTGGTTTGGCAGTGGGTCAGTAATGGTGTGGGGTGTTTTTTTTGGAGGGCCGCACAACTCTCCATGTGCTCACCAGAGGTAGCCTGACTGCCATTAGGTACCGAGATGAGATTCTCAGACCCCTTGTGAGACCATATGCCGGTGCGGTTGGCCCTGGGTTCCTCCTAATGCAAAACAATGCTAGGCCTCATGTCAAGTCACCTTTATTGTCACATCACCACAGCACATGTGCCATGGTGAGTGAAATTCTTGGGATCGAGCTCCAGAAATTTCAGAACCATTTACATACAGTAGTTAAGAAACAGAAATTAAGAACAATTTATATACAGGTGAAAAAGTATATATGTATGTATAAGTATAAATATAAATATTATATATATGTAATGTCATGTGGCTGGAGTGTGTCAGCAGTTCCTGCAAGACGAAGGCATTGATGCTATGGACTGGCCCGTCCATTCCCCAGACCTGAACCCAATTGAGCATATCTGGGACATCATGTCTCGCTCCATCCACCATCGCCACATTGCACCACAGACTGTCCAGGAGTTGGTGGATGCTTTAGTCCAGGTCTGGGAAGAGATCCCTCAGGAGACCATCCTCAACCTCATCAGGAGGTATATGAATTTCCATCCTCCACCTCAACACGCACGTGGAGGCCACACACACTACTGAGCCTCATTTTGACTTGTTTTTTTTTTCCACTTCAATTTTGAGTGACTCCAAATCCAGGCCTCAATGGGTTAATACATTTGATTTTCATTGATCATTTTTGTGTGATTTTTTGTTAGCACATTCAGTTATGTAAAGAACAAAGTATTTAATAAGACTATTTCATTCATTCAGATCTAGGATGTGTTACTTAAGTGTTCCCTTTATTTTTTTGAGCAGCGTCTCTCTCTCTCTCTCTCTCTCTCTCTCTCTCTCTCTCTCTCTCTCTCTCTCTCTATATATATATATATATATATATATATATATATATATATATATATATATATATATATATACACAGCATTTCTCAGACACCCTTATGCAGAGCAACTTACATTATCTCGTTTTTTTATAATACAACTGAGCAATTGAGGGTTAAGGGCCTTGCTCAGAGTCCCAACAGTGGCAGCTTGGAGGACGTGGGATTGAGCTCACAACTGGTAGCCCAACAACATAACCACTAGGCTACCACACACCCCACATAGGTGTACATACTTAGTCATATGCAAAAGTTTAGGAACCCCTGACAATTTCTAAATATTTGGGAGTTCATTCATTCATTCATTCATTTTCTACCGCTTATCTGAACTTCTCGGGTCATGGGGGAACCTGTGCCTATCTCAAGGCAGGATACACCCTGGATGGAGTTATTTGGGAGTTTGGATCAGCAATTTTATTTTGATCTATCAAATAACTGAAGTAATATTTCAGTAGTGAAATGAGGTTTATTGGAGTAACAGAAAATGCACAATATGAATCAAAACAAAATTAGACGGTGCATAAATTTGAGCATCCCAACAGAAAAAAAAATCAATATTTAGTAGTCTTCTTTAGCAGAAATAACAGCCTCTAGACACTTCCTATAGTCTGTAATGAGTGTCTGGATTCTGGATAATTCTTGGACCATTCCTCCTTACAAAACATCTCCATTTTAGTTAGGTTTTATGGTTGCCAAGCATGGATAGCTTCAAATCACCCCACAGTTGTTCAATGATATTCAGGTCTAGGGACTGGGATGGCCATTCCAGATCATTGTATTTGTTCCTCTGCATAAATGCCTGAGTAGATTTTGGGTCGTTGTCTTGTTGAAATATCCAGCCCTGCCATAACTTCAACTTTGTGACTGATTCCTCAACATTATTCTCAAGAATCTATTGATATTGAGTGGAATGCGACCCTCAACTTTAACCAGATTCCTAGCACCGGCACTGGCCACACAGCATGATGGAACCTCCACCAAATTTTACTGTGGGTAGCAAGTGTTTTTTCTTGGAATGCCATGTTCTTTTGCCACCATGCATAACATTTGGTTATGACCAAATAACTAAATCTTTGTTTAATCACTCCACAGCACCTTATTCCAAAATGAAGCTGGCTTGTCCAAATGTTCGTTTGCATACCTCAAGAGACTCAGTTTGTGGCGAGAGTGCAGAAAAGGCTTCTTTCGCATCACTTCACCTTGTGTAGAGTTGTTGAACGATGCACAGTGACACCATCTGCAGCAAGCTGATGTTGGTCTTTGAAGGTGGGCTGTTTTTGACCGTTCTCACCATCTTTCGCATTTGCCTCTCCAATATTTTACATTTCCTCACTATGTTCCTCACAGTGGACACTGACAGCTTATATCACTGCGATAACTTTTTATAGCCTTCCCCTAAACCATAATGTTGAACAATCTTTGTTTTCAGGTGAGAGTTGTTTTGAGGCCTCCATGTCTCCTCTTCAGAGGAGAGTCAAAGAGAACAACAACTTGCACTTGGTCACCTTAAATACCATTTTTAAAGATTTCAAGGCTTAATGAGCTCACCAAACATATTGTGTGTTCCAATTAATCAATGCTAAGTAGTTACAGGTACTCAAATCAACAAAATGGCAAGGGTGCCCAAACATATGCACCTGTTTCATTTTGTTTTGATGCATATTGCACATTTTCTGTTAATCCAATAAACCTCATTTCACTACTGAAATACACACACACACACACACACACACACACACACACACACACACACACACATATGAATATATGTGTGTGTGTGGTAGCCTAGTGAAAAAGAAAAACCCAACTGAAAATATTATATATATATATATAGTTGCAGTGTGTTAATAAACACTAAATGTTCTGTGTCTTCAAATAAATGTTTTGCACTTTAAAGTATTATTTGTGTATTATTAGTTGTGTAAATATGTTCCTTCCTATAGGTGGATTATATTATATTATGTAGTGAATGGATCTGTGTGTATTTGTGTATATCTGTTTTTTTAAATCCCTGATCTAGTCTATCGGGCCATGTTCTTCACACTAGTCCAGTAGATGGAGGTATTTTTCCGTAGATTTATCAACAACCATCAGATACTAGAGAAGAGAAGATGAGGACAAACTACAGTAGTCCACGCTCCAGATCAGTGGATGGCGGTAATGCACAAGTAGTTTGCTAACCACCATTAAAAACAAAAACAGAAGGAATATAAGAGGAATAAGGACGGAGACGAGAGTTTAGAGTAAACATGAGCGTGGTGAAAAGCTAACGATGACATGAGTACAGTACGTATGAACATTGACAAATCAAATTTGGGTGTTGATATTGCCAAAAACGACCTTACATAAAACAACAAACTGTTATAGTTTTACCTTATGTGTTGCTAGTTGCTTAACTAGCAGTTCTTCTTATTTATTTATTTATTTATTTTTATTTGTTTATATTAACGAGAATCTGTTTAAATTGGTCCAGCTTGCTAACGTTAGCTACTTAGCTCATTTACAGGTAGACAGTTATACTCTATTAAAGCAATGATTAGCTGAAGTAATTTGGTGTGGCTAAAGTAAACAGTGTCCGCCAGAAAATATGTCATATTTATTTAAGATGATAAGAAATGTAGGCTCTTAATGTTGGAGCAGTTTTGGAAATTAAAAGGAAGAATTATTTTGTCCTTATAATCTAGTGCCAATTAGCAAAACTGACAGTCTGTCCTGTTGTCCTACAGTACAGCCTGTCCTGTTGTCCTACAGTACAGTCTGTCCTGTTGTCCTACAGTACAGTCTGTCCTGTTGTCCTACAGTCTGTCCTGTTGTCCTACAGTCTGTCCTGTTGTCCTATTTCATCTTGCTTCTGTGAGCAAAAAAGCTGTTTTTGTGGAAAATCAGACAAAGATGTAGAGATGTTTCATGGATAAATGTTTTAATTACGTGTCTTTAGACTTGGAATGAATTCGAATGGATCTCATTGACTTGCTTGTTTTCTTTAGTCCCATTAACACACTCATTTAGTTTAATCTGATGCATTCTTGTAGTACTATAACTGGTTATTTTATTTTATTTCATTTTTGCAAGCTTTGTAGATAATTGTATTTCATCCATTTTAAAAATGCTTTCTATTCGGATAAACCGATAAGTAACTGGGATCTCTTCCGGAATACGAGACGGAAATATCCTATACCCAACATTTTATGTCAAATTATCCTAATTCTATGTCTGTGGATTTGCCAGCTCCAGAAAAGACAGGGTGTGATTCTCTAACCCAGTCCAGGCTAGGCTGTATAAAAAAGATACTCTTTAAAATGCTTTCAACACTGAGCAAATGCAGCAACGACAAACAATATGTAATTTTTTGTCGCAATACATTTCTATGTTACAGTAAAAATAATTTTGTTTATATACTAAGAAGACATGTGTATAAATATATAATGATGCAGCTAAAGCACCAGGGGTGGGAAATGATATTACCGGTAGCTAAGTAAATGTTTCCAAAGTCAGCATCTTCATCATATCAGTATTTATTTTGCAGTAATTTCACAAATTCTTGGCTTATTTAAAAAGGCAATTGTATTAAATGTTTCTAATTTCGAAAAATTTTATGACAGGTTTTTGCTGGTATCCTGACAAATAATCCTGGAAAAACAGTGCGTATATGTAAATTACATGAAAGATATGAGGTTTGAGACAGGATTTAGCTTTTTTTTGACGTTTTCTGAAAAAAACAACAGATAAACAGGGATTCTCAGTAAGACGATCCAAAAATAGTTTCTTTCTCAATTATATGTCAGCAAAAAAAAATAAATTTCCTCTAGCATTATGTTTCAATAATAATTTAACAGAAGCTTTTATTATTTGCTTCTTAAATTCTGCAAATGTTGTCTGGTTTAGTTGGAGCTTGTTATTTTCAAGAGTACTTTCAGAAAGTAAGTTGACATGGTAACAGATCAAGATTTCATCTTGTCTTTGTATCTGGAATGTTTGTAAAGTTTTGTTATTTGGCTAACTTGCAAACCTGGTTTGTGGAATGCAGTGCTGGTGTGTAAGCACATTTCTTTTATTTAACAAAAATACTCATTGGTTACTTAATAAGTTCCTTATGTTAAGTGGGTACACCAGGTTGTATTAGCACAGTAAAACTGTCTCATTGTACAGGTTACAGTATTTATGACCGTCTTATAAGAACCGGTGTTTCAAAATCAGAATAGGAAAAAGGCTGTTGTACTGAATATCCTTTTTAGTATATACTTTCAGTCTTCTTTGCATACTGTGTTCGGCACCGTTAGTTTATGTTACTGCCCAGGAACATGCTTTTTGGGATTATAATAAGAACCTGCTGTTGTGGTTTCTAGTGCTAATTAAAGAGAACTGGAGGAACCACAATGCTGCTTTGAAGCCATACCACAAGCTCAAACTCCATGCAGTATGGTAATCTTTTTTCTTTGTAGATAAACCACATGTACTTTTTTTTTTCCTTGTTTTTTTTTTTCAGGCTTGAGCTACAAAGAACTGTACCTGTCAGTCCCATTTAATGATGCCCTTTCATTAAAGATGGGAGGCAGTGGATCCAAAGCTAAAGGAGTCTGGCCTTTCACTGGCTCAGGAGCCAGTGGAGATTCTCCTGAGGTCAATGATCAGTCTTTAGCCCGTATGTGTGGCTACAAAAATGCAACCCCATTTGTCTTTACAAGGAGGAGGTAGATCTGAATTTATTCACAATGAACTACAATTAAGATTGAATGAAAGAATGTGGCTTACGTCTTTTGCTCTTTTTTAAATAGTAATAATAATACTTTATCAGAATTTGTATTAATTCATGCTTTGGGCAAGAGATGACTAGAGAAGTTGTAACACCTTCTCTGATCAAGAATTATGATGAACTGATATTCAACTGTGTGGTAGATATTCTTAAATCGTAAACATTACGTTATAGGTGTAAAACCTGAAGCTATTTTTTACTCAGACTGTTGTGAAGGAATATGTGGATTCACTAGTTGCTGCTGTGTGCTTGCAGCTCTCTGTATTACGATGAGGATGGAGATCTGGCTCACGAGTTCTACGAAGAGACTGTGGTGACCAAAAATGGGCGAAAAAAGGCTAAGTTGAAGAGGATCCACAAGAACCTCATACCTCAGGTAGTACTGAAATAGATGATTATTTGGGGTTTTTTTTAGACATCTTCTAGATATCTTTTAATGTTCAAATTTTTCATAGTTCTGAGTCACTATCCTTAGCTTAAATTTGCTATGTATTCATATTGCATTAATCCTATTTTTAGAAGTTTTCCAGTCTAAACTACTGACTTTTTATACATCAATATACATAATTATAATAATAATGATTCTATTATTGTGTTATTTTGTTGTTTGTGATATTAAATTTATTTTGCCATGTTCTAGTTTCTGGAAATGATTAAACATGTCACCTATAGTTTTTGTTTTTTGTATATACCATAGTTATGTTCTCTGCATCCTGATGGCATTTTTACTGGAGAGTAATACACTATATGACCAAAAGTATGTAAACACCTGACCATCAAACCCATATGTTCTTTTTCAACATCCCATTCCAGATTTAGTCTCCCTTTGCTGTTTTAATAACCTCTAGTTTCCTTGGAAGATTTTCCACTAGATTGTGGAGTGTGGCTATGGGGATTTGCACATTCAGCCACACGAGTATTACTGAGGTCAGGCACTGATGTCAGGCAAGGAGGCCTGGTGCACAGCTGTAATTCTACAGCATAGAAAGATATTCTAAACAGTTGTGTGCTTCAATATTTTTGGCAACAGTTTGGAGAAGAACCACATTTGGTTGTGATTGCCAGGAGTTCACGAATGTTTGCCCGTATAGTGCATCTTGTTAAAGAAAAAGTTGTCTTCTTCTGCAGCTGTTAGTTAATAAGCCGTTTAACTAATAATCAGGATTAATTCATCAAGTTTAGGATTACAAATAACTGTGAAATGAAAGAGCTTCGGTTATTGTTCACATCAAACATCTGATAGAGACTGTTGTGTGAAAATCCCAGTAGTTCAGAGTTTCTTAAATACTTAAACCAACCCAACAGGTACCAACTTCCATGCCATGGTTAAAGTCACAGAGATCAGACTTCTTGGCAATTTGAATGAATGATGTGAACATTAACCGAAGCTCTTGTATCTGCATGATTTTGTGCTTTGTGTTGCTGCCACCTGATTGGCTGTTTAGATTACTGCATAAATGTGCAGATGTACAGGTGTTACTAATAAAGTGAGGCTAAATAAATGAATATAAATAGTGTACACACCTCTGTTAAAGTGGTAGGTTTTAATAATGTAAAAAAAATCTAATATCTAATGTTTTGGAAATTCTTTTATACCCCTCTCTTCAAAAAGAAGATACCAATACTAGCTTTATAAGCCCTATGTGGACTGCGGCTTCAGCAATCGGATGAAAACCGGGAATATTTCCGGGTAAATTTTATAGAAAGAGCTGATCTTTATTTGGGTTTAATACAAATAATTTCACTGATCACAGCTGTATGAACCTGAGAACATTTTGAACATGAGACAAACAGGGGTGTATAGACTTTTTTATATCGTGTGTATTTTTTAAATTGCATTCATATTAGAAATTACAATGCCAGATAGTGAGACAAAAACTCTTGCATTTCTTTTTTTCCAGGGGATTGTGAAACTGGATCATCCACGTATCCATGTTGACTTCCCAGTCATTATTTGTGAAATATAACAACACAGACAAAAGACAAAGAGATGTTTTATCAATCAAACCTTTCACCTCTCCTCTACAATCCTGGCTTTGCTGATGGGCATTAATGGCTCCCAATATCATCTTTAGTTGTTTCTCTTGGAGTGTGAGCCAGACTGCCCTCCTGTGGCTAGAGTCACTTACAGCAGCTTTTATTTTCTACAGAGGAAATCTCTTAAATTGTGAAATTTGAACAGCAGGATAAATTGGCAGAGTATTTGTCTCCTGTACTGTTAGTCAGTAAATGTATTCCTTTAAATGAATGAATGAATACAAAGTACTGAAATGCAGGATTTATATTTTTGCTGAATGAGCATGACGTGTCTGAAATTTGTCGTGTTGTACGTAACTGTTCTGTTATCTGTCTGCTTCTGATTGTTGTATTTAAACCCAGACCTTCACTAATAATTATTTGATGTACAGTAATTTATGAACGTTAATAAACTTTAATAAAAATAAATTGGTAACTGGTGAAAATGCACAATGTATGTGTCAAAGAACAGATCACATTTATTATTTTCACAAAAGCTGTGAAGCACTGCATCCGTTTTACAAAAGATTTGTGTATGATGTACATGTGGGATTTGAAATGCAGTCTGTTGTTTGAGGGAATGGTAATACAAGTCATTTACATAACAGCCTTAGTGAAAAACATGGTGATCTTTATTCTGGCAAGTTGGAATGTGGGTGGAAAAGCTAGAGGTTAACCTCTTTGTTAGTATCTCTGCCCTATGCTTTGAAGCTCGCTGCTGGGGGCTGTCCAGTTGCGTTTGCTTTATAGTCATGGCAATAGGCGCATTATCGGAGGGACATTCCTATGGGAACAACTGCTCAGCCACAGTTTAAATAAAGAGGGGGATGGAAGGTTGCTTAAAGCGATTGAACAGGGGCCCCAGCTTTATGCATTGGGATATCTAGAATCTTTTGTGATGTTCTTCCCGCCCATCCCACAGACATGTTCTTAAGTCAGCTACACTGATAACACTGACACTCGATAAAGTGTGAATGTGAGTGTGAACCAGATGGGAGAGAGGAAAGCTGAAGGTCATGACTGCCTGTGGGGTTGTTGATAGTGTGAATGTGGGAAGAACATTATGAAAAGCATGTGGAATTTAGGTTTGACTAAGGATTTTTTTATTTATTTATTTATTTTTTTAGCAATTACCAATGTTAGTTATAGCTAAATCTAATCTTTGCCTGTAAGCTGCCTTTCAATGATTATTGTCACAAGTGAACAATTTATTCAAGCATTTTCACATCAGTACTTTTTTTTGAAAATGGGGGAATGACAAATGAAGTGCAGTGCAAGCAATTCTAATTAATTTGCTTTTTTTTTTTTTTACGGAGAAGGGCATGGCTTGGAATTGCCTGGGGTATAAACATGGGTGGATTTGCATTCAAGCAATGGGTGTATGCACTCAGTTTTTCTCACTTTGTTACCATTTCCTTACCCGGCCTGTTCTGAGGCACCAATGATGTAAAGCCCTGAGGCAGGGTGAACGTCAAAAGGAAGGAAGCTTCTCTCACACCCACAGAGGCCACATACAGAAGCACCAGATGAATCAGCAGAACCATGGAGAAAAACGGAACAGGATTTGGGAAGGTCACTGTAGGACAGGAACACAGCTAAGAGCAGGAACATGTTGGGCCGGCAATGTTCTCATGTCCTACCTGTCATTTTCTCCCTCGAGGCTTTAGACTTCCACACACATCCTGTCTTCAAAAGAAAGACTCTTAGTGCAGCAGGCCTTCCCAACAATAAACATGCATTGTATCAGATTCAGTTTATTCAGTTTTCTTGATGCTAAATGCATTATTCAATGTTAAACTGAATATGTGATCAGAATATAGGATTTTTAACAGTGTACAAAAACATTTTGATTATTTATCTATAGCTTTTAAATCTACTCTGAAATTATTTCCATCAACAGTACACATTTAGTTCAGGTTTATAGGCCAAAATGTTTATGAGAAAACTCATTCAATTCCATGTACCAGACAACTTTGATATAAAATAAAAAATAATAACTTGCGTAAGACTTTATGATGTCCTGGGGGTCCTTGAAATCCTGATTTTAAAACCACTTTTAAAAGTTCTAAAAGTTATTATGCTTGTCATTGGTGTAAACTGGAATGTGACCATTTAAAAAAAATGTAATTTGAAAAATCATAATTTGATCATAATGTACACATTGTGCACTTTTGAATAATACCTTTAATACCCTTTGATAATGAAAATACCTTTTTATTTTGTTTAATAAAAATATATTGTCTAGTGTGTATTCACTACTAAAAACTATTTTGTTAATATTATATAATTGTTTTCTTAATATTATTGATATAACCTACGTATGATTTAGTTTTATTTCACACACTATTGCACTTTACCAACCCGATACAATACGGACAACAAAGACACAATAATTGATAATAATGGGCGGGGTTTTTTTTAAGAACACGCCCACTACAGCTCATGTAGCATAGCAACCACCCTCTACGCCCCTTTTTTCCTTGTAATCAATGAAAGCGCAGCCGGGATTTGTGTGTGTGTGTGTGTGAGTGAAAGAGAGAGAGAGAGAGAGAGAGAGAGAGAGAGAGAGAGAGAGAGAGAGTCTTCTATAAAACTTCAAGCAAAGTCATTGATTTTCAACAGTGTTGTCTAAAAGTCTGGTTCAGTGTTATGGAGTTCTGCGAGGTCTAACCTCCTCACCTAACGGATGACGGATTTATCAGGGAATGGTCTCTCTTTTTGATGCAAACGGTAAGTTGTGCTATTTTCGTAAGTTTTGTTTCTTATGTGTATTAGTGGGTTCAACAGGTTTTCAGGGACTAATGAAAATGTCTGTCTGTTACACCGTGTAATTGTTCAGCTCTGCACACAGACCATTAAATCTAAAGTTATAATGATAATACTGTTAAAAGTACCTTTTTTAAAGCACTCAGCTTTCATTGAGCCTCGAGTTACTATTTGTCAGAATTTCCACAGCCACAATCATTTTCTAACCTTCTAGTTGAAATATCTTTTATCAGCTTTTATAATTTCTTCTTTGGAATTTCCCCTTTATGCAAGAGGCACATTGTTTCTAACTAAAATGTTACTACTTATCATTTGTTTAAACAGACATTGACAGAAACAAAGCTCTTGTGAATCAAAAAAGGCATGGCTAACTGGTTTCTGTCTGAATGGAAGCTCTGGTTACTAGTTCCACTTGTGTTGGACACTTTTACGGATGCCCAAACCCTGAAACCCACAAGATGGCCTCTGTATCAGGGTAAGGCTTTGCTGCTAGCCTGGAATGCCCCCACTGAGGACTGTCGGACACGCCATAATGTCCATTTTCAGCTGGACCAGTTCCAGATTGTGGCTTCACCCAATGAGGGCTTCACCAAACAGAATCTCACCATTTTCTACAAGGATCGTCTCGGCTTGTACCCATATTTTAATTCTGACAACAGTCCAGTGAATGGTGGCATTCCACAAATTGCCAGCCTGACCAAGCACCTTGAGAAGATGTCCCGAGACATTGGGAAGTATATTCAGAACCCAGCAGCAAAAGGCCTTTCCATCATCGACTGGGAAGAGTGGCGCCCCCTTTGGATTCGGAACTGGAATACGAAGAACATCTACAAAAACCAGTCACTGCTCTTGGTGTCTAAAAAGAACCCAACGTGGGACCAGGGCCATGTGATGAAAGTGGCCCAGCAGGAGTTTGAGTTGTCAGGCCGCAATTTTATGCTCAAGTCCCTGCAGCTTGCCAAAAATCAGCGTCCAAACCAGCTTTGGGGGTTCTACCTGTTCCCTGACTGCTACAACCATGATTACCTCAAAAGTCTCGAGAGCTACACAGGCCGCTGTCCGGACCCAGAGATAGCAAGGAATGACCAACTGAGGTGGCTGTGGACGGAGAGCACGGCCCTTTTTCCATCTGTCTACATAGGTTCAGTGCTGCGTTCAACTGCTTTTGTTCGTCAGTTTGTTCGGAACAGAGTAAAAGAGGGCATGAGAGTGGCATCTCTGGGCTCTAAACTGGCACATCCGGTGTTTGTGTATGTCCGTCCCACATACATTAATGAGCTGGAGCTACTTACTGAGGTGAGTTTGTCAAAGAATTGATTCATGTTATATTTTAGGCTAGAAGGAGATATCACTACTCACTTAATTGATAATAACATAACTCTTTAGATAATATACCCTTACAATCCCTTTGTATTCGCTGCTTAAATTTCAGAGTGTATGTGATTTTGCCATGTCTCCATATTTTTCCATTAGAATTTTAACCACAAAGCTTTGCTTGCACCCTAACATTAACCTTCCCCCCTTATCTCTACCAGCAGCCTTTTCCTGCTCCAAGAAATGTGCCTAGATTTTTGCATGCAGGAAGGGAGGTGGTCACATTTTTCATGACCACCACCCACTGTACCAGTCATCTGGCTATTTTCTTACTAAAATAAGAGTGACCATGTAAAATTAAAGCCAATGAAAAAAATGTGTTTAGGTGTTTGTTATTTAAAAAAAATAATAAAACAACAAAACAATGACTTTTTTGTCGGAGGTTCTTGGAGGAGGTTCTTGGATTTTTTTGAAGGTGTGATTATTTTTATCTTATCAGTGATTGGATCATGTTTCTCTACACAGATTGACCTGGTATCCACTATTGGCGAAAGTGTTGCACTAGGTGCTGCTGGCATTATATTTTGGGGAGATGCCAGTTATGCAAGCAGCAGTGTAAGCATTTCCATATTAATTATTTGAAATTGAACATTTGAACATTTAAAATATATTTTTTATATCACAAAGAAGCAAATGCTATATTCTAAGTATTAAAAGTATTTGTCTAGCATAACACATCTCTGTTTTGCCTGTTATTGCCTATAAATATTATTTTGCTTGAGTAATATTTTTCTGCATGCATTGTTTCTGTTCCTCCTCTCTCTAGGTCATCTGTACCAGTCTGGCTGAGTATGTCAAGGGTCCACTTGGCAGATACCTCCTCAATGTTTCTAGTGCGGCCGAACAGTGTAGTTACTTAGTTTGTGGGTCCCAGGGCCGCTGTATGCGCAGACAAGCAGACTCAGATTCGTACTTGCACCTGGACCCTCAGAACCACAGAATTGTGGCACAGGGAAAACGCCTGGTTGTCGAAGGGCACATTGGGTCCGAGGAGTTAAATCGCATGAGGCAGGATTTTATCTGCCAGTGTTTTAGCGGCTATCAAGGGTATAACTGTGAGCTGAAGGATCCCCAATATGACAGAGGACAGGGGCACAAACGGCATGTATCATGGAGCTGTAGTCTTCTCTTTTTGCTGCTCATCTTCTTGAACTGAGACTTGTGGAATACTGGACACTCTTACAGACTGTTGTAGACATTTATACATTCCACAAATGAAGCATTTGCTTCTGTAATTTTGTAGAATGAAACCTTGTACAGTTTCTAACACCTTTTTCAGATTTATTTACAGATTTTTATTGTAATTTAATTTTTTTATACAAAATTAAGGTTTCTTCAGGTGATTTCAGCCAAATATCTGTAAAATTTGATAGTTTGTTTAATGAATGCTGCATTGTACATATGTTTTGAGTTATGTGTGTGCCCCTGTGAGTATATGAAAGTGTCTAAACACAGGAAAATTAGTCCAAATAAGCACTTTTGTTTATCTTCATAGATAATGGATTCACTATGACATCAGAGCTGGAAGCAAATCTGAGAATCATCATTATCAAACTGATGAATGCATTTTGTATGTAAGGGATTATTTAAATTTATTTAAATTGAAATGAATTATTCTTCATGTTGCTGTGAGATTATGGCACTATCACTAAATGACTACTACTAAGACTTTTTATTTGCTGTCACAGACTGGATTGACACAACTTTTCTAGGTTCAGATTTACTCTTATATTTTAATATAATACAAAATGTGCTGGTATGACGGGTGTTGGATGTATAGGTGTATGTGTAAGTATGTCAAAGCTATGAAGAGGAAAGAGCAAACATTTGATGTGATATCTTCTTGTTATATGTTACATTTTACACCCTTTTTTAACGTTTTAGATAGATGCCAAATAGACGTTAGAAAAGTGACCAGAACTTCTCTCAGCTAGAAGTCATGTGAATTCCTAAAATATTTACAAGGTAACAGCATAGTGTTATAGTATGTGTGTAAGTTAGTTTCCTAAATTAAGGTGGGTTTAGAGTGCAATGAAGTGAATCATAAAAGAAGCACATTCTGCATCTGTAACACTTGCTTTTCCAAAGGGGCCACTGTCTGCATTTTGCCAGCCCACAATTACAGGCTTTCAAATGCCAAGCAGTTCTATTTGTGTACTCTAGTTCATTGGGGGGTTTCCAATCTAGTGAATTTAGTGAGCTGTTGCAGAAAAAAACACAACTGCATTAACAATGCTTTTTTGTTAATACAACCCACAATCATCACAAAACTGCTGCGCCTTCATTCAGTGCTTTAGCGGTTTTACTTGTTATTAAAGTCTGTGTTAATATGTTACAACACCTCTAAAGTGTATTGTTGTAAATGGTTTTGTAAGGTGAGTGAAACTGGAAAAACTGTCCAATAGTGACGTTTCACAAAGTGGCAAGAGCCCAACCCACAGACCATATTGCTTAACTGATCTCTGTGTGATTCATCTATGTGTATGAGCCTGCATGAAAGTGCATTTTTATATTTACTGCATTTGGTAGACACCCTTTCATCTCTTTTTATACCAATGAGTGAGTGAAGGTTACGGACCTTGCTTAAGGGCCCAGCAGCCGCAGCTTAATGGACCTTTGATTCAATCTTGCAACCTTGTGATCAGTAGTCCAACATGTTAAAATAATGAATTTTATTAAGCAAGGTGGCCAGTTATCAGAGTAAAGTGAAATAAATATTCTTAATACAGGCAAGACACAGCAAATACAATAAGCTGATGCTTACTGAGTTTCCTCAATATTACATGGCATAACATTTGTGGTACTTTGTTTCTTTTACAATTAATTCAATAATTTTTTTTTGTTTGTTTTAATCTGAACGTATTCAGAGTGCATGAAATAATTCCGACCGCATTTAGGCAATGAAGAACAATTAAAATGTCGCAAACTTTAAGCAGTAAAGAAAGAATCGGTTCTTATTGGTGAGCTGAGTCAAATGGGGAACCGACTCGCCGTTTGAAAAGTTTCGAACGTTTTGAAAGCTTACAAGATTCCGCCTCTCGGTCACCTCCCTGTTCTCTCCATTCAAGCCCAACGCAATCAGGGTCAGCCCCTTTCCAGGACTTGTTCCTCTTTTCGTATTTTTACAGTCAATTCCGAGTCACGAGGAGTTTAGTTGTTTTGTTCGGTTCCTGTCTTTGCCAAAACACAACCAAATCGTCACGTCACGGTAAGTAAGGCCAGTGAACTGTTTTCTATGAACAGTATCGTAGAGGCTCAGTGAGTGCAAATCATAAGATTTTACACATTCTATCTTGGCATATTCTACAAATATTCCTCTTGATTACATAGTTTTTTCTTCTTCTTCATTTTTAAAGCTTGAAATTGTCATTCTGTTCGTAGATTCGTTTGTTTAGTTCATGCTTTTATCACTATAAAGAAAGCACAATTGTCTGTTAGTAAAACAAAAGTGTTACACTTGAACGTAAATATGTCTATATCTTATTTGTTCTGTATATAGAATCTCACAGACATATTAGGTAACATTTACATACACCTTCCCTTGTTCAGGTACAATGTATTTGTAAATTGTAACACATTTCAACTTCCCCATTTTGTTTGTTTCTGGTTAATTTGGAGATTTATGAACTAAAGCACAAACAAACACCTCTTTTAACGTGACTTTTTAAAGTACATTCTATTAAATCCCAATAATAGTTAGCAGTATTGCAGTTGCTAAATGATGAATTGGATAAGTGGATAAAGGTTTCAGTAGGTCACAGGGGTGTATATGTACAGATTTTCTGCATTTGGGTTTATAGTAGTAAACAAGACCTCACCCTACCCTTTTAAGTTTAACCTTTTAAGTGAAACAAGTAGATTTCACAGGAAGGATGGGACTGAGAGTACTAACCCACCCAAATATGCCCTTTCCAAACCCAAAGGTGTTAACACAATGTTGGACAGAAAAATGTGTGAGGTCAGACGCTGATGTCAAGTGAGAAGACCTAAAACGTGTTGGTTTAAGTCAGCACTAATAACAGCCGTATATTAAAAAGTCAACTAGTATTTGAAAACGAACAGAAATCAAAAAGTCTCAAAATATTTTCCTATTATTATATCAAAATTATATTCCGGTTGAATATATTGCAGCATTCTGATACAACCCTAGGTCAGACATGTGGGCATTATACTAACCTAACTTGGGATGGGTAAATCACAGCGAGGTTTGTTTTTTAGTCACTTACATTACACCGTTTTTTTTGCCTCAATAATATCTTACAGTAGTCAGAAATAATAAATCAGTAATTAAAAAGAATTTAGCGTGGTTAATGCTTGGGGTCACAAAAAACTGTGTGAATACACAATGTCCATTTGTGGGTGATTGCACCAAATGTTTTTTGTTTTTTTTTTGTTTTTTTTTGTTTTCTGCAAAAAGTGCTAAAATGTTTGACTTTTTGGCTCCGTCAGCATCTATGAAGTCATATTAACATTATCTGAAAATAGAAGGCTGCTGTTAATTTATGCAAATGCTTACACCTCTCTGGTTATTTTCTAGATGAGTCTAGCTCTTTTCCACACATATAACAAAGATAAGTATATAAACACGAAGGCCATAATGCCTGTAAATATACAGGTTGTTTATTATAGTGCATGATTATTATAGGCAATTATCTACTCATTATAGTATATCTCTTTACGTGCAATTGCCTCCCTACAAAGTTTGCCTTATAAAAGTGGACGTCAGCTTTCCTTATTATACATCAAAGTTAAATTGTCTCTTCTCACTGGATGTGTTCACCTACTAGAGTTCTACAGTTTCCTTAATGCTTGTATGTTTTTATGCAGATTACAGGGCGCCCCAGAATTATTGGAACTTTATAAAAATAAGCAAAGATTGTGCAAACGTATGTTCTCTCAAGCTCAAACATCTTGTACACTTTTTAAAGAATTATTGGTATGCTTGTATTCAAAATTCTTTTTCTATTTAAAATCAAACTTTTTTATCGTCTCATTTCAGCAGATATGTAGACTTCATTAAATTTTTCTTTATGATAATTCCACCAGGTATGGGCACCGTTGCAAACTGGACATTGCGACTCATCCTTCTTTGCATTTTTTTAACATGTCCCATCCTATGCCGTCCAATGTTGCTGTCCAAGTTTCCATTCTTCACAGTATGGAATGCCCCTACTAAAAAATGTGCATCTCAATATGGAGTTGATCTGGACTTGAGCATGTTTGATATCATCCACAACGTGAACGAGAGCTTTATTGGCAGTATGATGACCATCTTCTACTCGGACAAACTGGGTAACTATCCTCACTACAATACAACCACAAATGAATCTGTATTTGGAGGCGTGCCCCAGAACTACAGCCTGAGTAAACACCTCTCTCAAGCCTTTGTCGATCTGCAAAAGTACATTCCAGATAAAGACTTCAGTGGCCTAGCCGTAGTGGACTGGGAGAGCTGGAGACCACTGTGGGACCGCAACTGGAATAGCATGGTGATATACCAAGAAGGCTCTAGAAAAATAGTGAGGGATAAACACCCTGACTGGAAACCAAAGCAGATTGAACCTATGGCCAAGAAAGACTTTGAAAGTGCAGCACGCGATTTCATGGAGCAAACAATAAAGCTGGGACAGAATGAGCGACCAGGGGGGCTGTGGGGTTTCTATGGCTTTCCATGCTGCTACAACTACCAGTACAAAAAAAATGAGACATACACAGGGAAGTGTCCACCATTAGACATGCAGAGGAACAACAATTTATCTTGGTTGTGGAATGTAAGCACAGCTCTGTACCCTGATATTTACATGGATCTGTGCCTCAAGGGTCGTGACAGAGACATTCTACTTTACGCGCAAAATCGAATAAAGGAAGCTATGAGAGTGAGAGACCTCGTCTCCCCTGTTAAACCAGTTGTCATCCCATACACCCGTATCGTCTATACCTACTCAATGACATTCCTCTCACAGGTACCGAGCCTATTGCATGCACAAACGGATATGTAGAGCTTGACAACAATGTAGTTTCCAGATTCAGTGTAAAAATGCAACTTATTTGATTCATGTATTGATGACATTAATGAATTTATACTGAGCTACTGCATTTGCCTTTCAGTTCACACAGCTCATGAAATGATTTATAAAATCTTCTATTCAAAGTTTCATTAATCTTGAATCCTGAATTACTTGAATCCTAAAGGAAGGGATGCATTTCCTGCTTTTGTTTTGTGTGTATTTTATAGGAGGATCTGGTTCATACCATTGGAGAGAGTGTTGCGTTAGGAGCAGCAGGAGCTGTGCTATGGGGAGATGCTCTCTACTCCTCAAACAAGGTGAAATGTACTATATATTTCTAAACTTTATTTCTCAGACAACTTATCCAGCACACAATTGCACATTGCAGTCATTCTTACTGTGTGTTTGTGTGCGTGTTTATTTCATGTAAAGGCACTCATGAAAACATAAATAGTTTTTCTGGAGGTAAACAGCTGGTGACAACTGATGTGCATTGCTACTAACACATTAAACAAATGTAGACTCAAACACAAATGTGCCAGTACTTTATGTACCACATTATGTACATTTGGGAACAAAAATCTGAGATCACTGGAGAAATTGGTCCTTTTTTACATTTCTTCTCAATTTAATCCAAAATTCTTAATGACAAATTAGTATGTTTGTTGCTTTTGTTTCTTATGCTTCATTGGCAGTGTGTACTGGAGCTGGCATAGACTTGTGTAAAACCTGATTTTAGATCAACATCTAACATGGAAAATCAAATTCATGTTAGAACATGCTTCATTGGAAAGGATAAGACTATTGTTCAAAGAAGTTAACATGATCAAGTCGCTTACAGTGACCCAGAAATAAATAAATAAATAAATAAATAAACCTTAATATCGTTGATACTGATTTTCCATCTTTCAGAATTCTAAAAATTCATATTTATTACCTGTTTTAAATGGGAAAAATATCAGTGTGGTTTTAGACTTGTAGTGTGTACAGTACCATAAAGCAAATTGGAGCTATTTTAAAGGTGACTGATTTAAAATTTAATATGAGTAAGAAATGTAAAATAACTCTAAGTAGAGACAAGACATTACTCTGGTAAAATAAATAAAAATAAAGCTAAAAATGTACTTGTTTTATCTCTACATATTTAGTTTCAGCACCTGCTTAAGAAGGATAACTAAATTCAGCACAGGCAGTTACTGTAGGTATGACACGGCTCATTAAGTGGTGCATATAGCAACAAAATGTGCAATCATACCGTAGTTAATTTGCTGAGCCACATCATACCACTCTGTCTTACTGAAAAGTCCCCAAAAAGACGTTTTAAAAGTTCTCTATAGGTTCTTTAATAATTAAGGGTTCTTGTCTTCCTCATAATAGCATTCTCATAAAAAGTATACACACAGTTGCAGGTTTCTACAAAAAGAAAAACTCTTTCAACGCTGCACAATCCATTCAACCTCAGCAGTTTTAGTGATCATGAATTTGATTGACTCACTCACACAGATATTATACTTCCCACATTAAATTTTGCTAAATTTTCCAAGCTTTCCAAGAATCTTTTTTTTTTTGCATTTGCATTTGCATTTGCATAATTATAATTTTATTGTCAAGGGACATTCAAGGCTGAACTTTGCACTTGGTGCTTTTTCTATGTTGAATGTCATTATGAACTTGTACTAAGCTTTCATGTCTTCAAAAAACTCAAAATTACCTATTGGGAAGTATTCGTAAAGCTGATTTGATAGTGTGTAAGGTAATGCTATATAAAACAACAACCAAAAAAAAAAAAACCTGAACAAACAGTGCTTGTAGGGTAGACAGGGTGAACTTAGCAGTGTTTAGAAGTGTAGCAGTGAGGAAACCCACAGGCAATATATAACCTCTTCACTTTCCCATTTACATTTTGCCTGAAGCTCTTGTCAAGAATGACTTAAGGAACTATATTAATTGGTGAACATCTCCATATGCTTGTGCAGATGGAACACAAGACTTAATATACCAGTTACTAGTGGAGAATCAGGCTGGATTATATGCTATTGGCTAATATTATTTATATTATTATTATTTTATTACTATTAGTTGTAATGGTATTAGTAGTTGTGGTGAAAAATGGCACTGGATGTTCTCCCGGTGTCGCTGTGATTTTTGACTGGGTTCCCTAGATTTCTCTTACTTCCCAAAAAAACATTCCAGCATCTAGGTGTCTCTAAATGCTGCTTGATGTGAATGACTGTGTGAATGTATGTGTGTTGGTGTATGATAGACTTGCATCCCATTCAGGGTGTATCCCCTACAATCCTAACCAGGATTAAGTGTTTAATTGAAGAGTGATCAATGATGAGCTAATTTTCTTTGACTGTTAGAAATAGCTAAATATTTCCTGTGAAGTGCGTAATGTGTCTTTTAATATCTCTAACACAAATTCTCTTTTCAGAACACATGCCTAGCTGTGAAGAATTACATCGATGAGACGCTAGGCCGATATTTGGTAAACGTGACTGAAGCGGCGCTTCTCTGTAGCAAGGCACTGTGTTTTTCCAATGGCCGATGTGTGCGGAGAGACCCAGCTTCTTCAGCCTACCTCCATCTTGACCGAGCAGTATGGACCATCATTCCCAGAGCTGAGCTTCCTGAACAGAACCATAAAAGTCCTTCATATGTGATAAAAATGAACAATAAGGCAGAGGGCTATCATTTTCCAAAACTATTTAAGTGCCAGTGTTACCCAGGTTGGGAGGGTGAACACTGTGAGAAACAGATTGCTCCTAAGTCTAGACAGAGAAATGATATAACTGTAGACTGGACTAAGTTGTAGTCTGAGCAGTGCTGGCACATCCTGTAAAAACAGACACTCTGGCCAAATTATCGTAAATATCTATAAAATTTTAAACAAAATCTGAAAAAAATGTTTAAAATGAACCTTTTGAAATTAGCATGATTGCTTTTTACCTGCTATATTTACTTTACAGTTGAAGTCTACAACACAGGTTTAATACATTTTTGAGAATGCTGCTATTTTAAACCTTGAATCAAGTAAGTTATTTAAAAGGTCTAGAAAAAAATTAAGCAACCCATATTGTCTGTTGTGGACTAAACACAACACAGCATTTATGGACACGGTGTTTGCAATTGTAAACATTAGAAATCAATTGAATAAATAATATTTGTTTTCAATAACACTTGTCTGTTGTAGGTAGATAGATAGAATGTTGACATGGCGCAGATTTTTGACCACCCTCTTCTGGGGATTTCTTGTACTACAATTGCCAAACATGTCTGAGGCTATAATCTCGGCTTGCCACTAGATAGCAGTAAAGGTACATCAAAACTGTGTGTAGGCACTCGCACATACATGCCTTGCTGTGTCTACAATTTTATAGCTAGGCATTAACTAAGATCTGTGATCAGATAGATAAATACTTTTGATCAGGAGTTGAGTTGTGAGATGTGTGTAGTGTAGGCATCAAAGTTGTGGACTGCTGAAAGAAACTGGTGTCATGGATGAATGAATATTAAAAGTTAGGTACTGATGGACAATTACTTATATGGTTATACTGTTCAAGTTAGTATGGACCCACAAGACCTTTATGTGGGTTTCTGTCTCTTTTATTTGTTCACTATTGTTATTGTTCATAAATCATACCAGGATCTTCAACAGTAAATGTATACAATTTATTTGTAATACTGATATTTATATTTTATTGACCTGCAAATACGAACTGAATGGCTGCAAATTAAACTGATGTACTGTACAATTTCCCAGCATTCTTGTTTGCTTCCAAACAATCAGAAATAAATACTGATTGGCCATTTGATCAAAATGGTTATCTCTGACTATGTTCAATACTAACAGTACTGTATGTATGTGTAGGCAACATATATGTTCAGCATTTTATGATTCAATCCAACTCAAATGTATTTGTATAGTGCTTTTAACAATGGGTATTGTCTCAAAGCAGCTTTACAGAACATAAGAAACATAATACAAAAATATAATTATACCAAGATTAATATAATACAAAGATTCAAAATTAATATTAGATTTGTATTTATTCCCAATGAGTAAGCCTGAGGTGACTGAGGGGAATATGGCAAGGAAAAACTCCCTTAGATGGAAAGGGAAGAAACCTTGAGAGGAACCAGACTCAAAAAGGAACCCATCCTCAATTGAGTGACACTGGAAAGTGTGACGATAATCATACAATCAGACAATTGTCTATTGATTAGGAGGTTGTTGTCCTCAAAGACCACATGTAGTTGGCATCTCCTCTTAGAATGTCTGAAAACTTCATGAAGCAGAGTCCAACTTGAGCTGGTACATCTCTAGATGCCTCAGGATCCTCACAGGGTCAGCCTCATCCCAATGAAGGTCCGAAATCTTCATGACACAGAACATAACTGGAGCTGGTACAATTTATGGATGCCTCAGGATATGTAGAAAAAGAGAAGCATTGGAAAGGAATTAGTGTAGCAGCTGTTCATATTTATTAGCAAGCACTAGATGATAATGTGCTTGTACTAGAGCACAAGATTCTATTAAGTATTAGTAGATTTTAGTAGATTTTGATATTCTGGAAACTACCAGAAGTCCTGAATTTTGTTACTTCAAAGTCCCATGCCATCTAATGATTCTAATCCCATGCCTTCTAATGATGTTTCCCAAGGGAAGCATGTATATTGAGGAAAGCAGAGGTCCTAAAACTGAACTTTGAGGGACCCCATAATTAACTGGGGGATTCTCCATTTAAATCTACAAAATTGTATCGGTCAGACAGGAAGAATCTAAACCATCTTAAAGCCTGTCCCTGAATACCTGTATAATTTTGTAAGTGATCTAGGAGAATGCTGTATCTATATTGTTGAATACAGAACTAAGATATAAAACTAATAGTGACATGCAGTCTTGAGCTGAAGCTAAGAACTGGTCATTTGTAACTTTAACACGATACCTCTCTAAATTCAATTAAATGAGTTTTTCCTGCTGAAGCCTTCAAATGTTCAGTGATGGAGACCTGAATGCAAATCCAATCACAGGAACAGCAGTTCAAAGCCACTGCCATGGTTTACAAGTAGTACTATCTTCAGCAGTCCCAGGATATATATCACCACATTGATGCCAGAGTATGGACATAATACTAATCAAATCATTGTCCAACTGAGATGTGTCTTCTACATGTAAGTGTGTGTAGATAGTTATATTTGAGCACATTTGTGGGTTATAATCTGTCATAATAGCTTGTATTTGCAATGAAATAATATAATGGCATAGTTCTGTTGTGAATACTTTATATATAGACCTTGTATCCAAAGTTCTCAGTAATTCTTGGATGAGGATGTGATTTGTCTAGTTTAGTCATGTTATTTAATTTAGCAACTTCTCTTGGCTAAGCAGAAGAACTTCTCTTGGCTTATTTTCAGAGAAAATGATGTTTGAAATTTAAAAATAATACTTGAGGTTGCCTACACATGGTTGTTGGATTTGTATTTATACAATGGGATGCATGGTGTCATTTGCCCTGTTTGTGCATGGGTTGTGGGTAGTACAGTACATTGGTTGTTTGTTTTGGAGGGTTTCTAAATTTAGTTGAGGTAAAATGATATCTCAATTGTTTTAAGGTGTGTTGATTGACTTACTTTTCCCCTTTATTGTGTTGTGTTATTGTCTTGATGCATGATTAAGTTCCTCCCAAATAGAATGGATGCAGTCCGATTGTATATTGATCTGATGAGTAGTTTGTTTGTTGTGTTATGGCTGTATACAGTGTACTCTATACTTCTGCTCTTGAAGTCTCTGTCAGTTGCTTTCAGTTTTCTCTTAAGTGTCTGGTTGTTAGTACATCAGTGGTTTCTTCCTTTTTCAGGACATTCACATTGTTGAATTGATTATGCCCAACGCTTGTACAATGATTCATTTTTCAAGTTCGAAATGGCTTGCATATTGTTTCATAGACTGCTCCCTCGTATTTTTATTAATTTATCCTTTTAAACCTCTCTTTAAAATCTAATACCTCACAATAAAACTCAACACTTTAATGTTTAGTCGTAGCTCAGTGGTTAGGACTGCGGATTGTCTTTTCAAATCCCACAACGGCCAAACTGTTACCACTGGGTCCTTGAACAAAAAGATGCGTGTTATTCGTTCTGGATAAGGGTATTCAACCAGAAAATGTAAATGGAAGAAGATGAAGAAGAAGAATCTGTACGTTGCCCTGGGTGTTTGTTAAATGCTGTAAATGTAAATAATATTGGGACAAAGGATTTACACACATTGTTAAAGAAGATGTGGAGCTGCATTAATGATTTATATTTTTTCAGCATTTCAAGTCATGCTTCTTGCTTGAGGCTGTGTTCCCACTAAATAGAGAAAATGGTAAACAGAAAATTGTAGGTCTTTCTTTCAAAACAGAAAACACTTATAGTTACGTTGTCTATCCTTTTGTTTGATTCTACAATATATGCTCAATCTCTCAACCTTTTGTCCTCCAAATACATTTTAGGGAAAAAAAATGATGACAGAGTAAATAATCCACTTTGTTCACATTTATTCACACTCTTGAGTCCGTAACATGATTGCTTTTGACATATTATGGAAATGGTATTCAGACAAGCTAAAAGATATTAGTTCAGATGGATATCAAATCTAGGGTGTCAATCTGTAACATGACTGTCATTGAGAGGCTTCATGAATTTATAGAGGTGAGCTGGTGACACCTACCCATGGCATTGCTTCATACCACAAACCACAATACCATTTTTTCTTTTCTGATACAGATACTCAGTATCAGGTGATACCAATACCCATCCAAAATTGTATTCTTAAAATGACAGAACTTTAAGCTTGGAGCACTTCACAGTTAAACTCATTCACACAAAAATAACGCAATTCATTGTAAATATAATGCATACAATAAAAAAAGAAAGACAATTTGCTACCCAACACCATAAATAAGACAATGTGAATGCCAAAAATAAAAACTTAAACAACAAAATTTCTTCATTTAAGCCCTGCTAGCCATTTCATGAGCTGTAAAACCTGTTTAGTAAGATTAAAAATAGAAATGTCCAACTTCCTTTCACAAAGTCATTCAGTCTGCAACATTAGCAAAGACACTTTAAACTATGAAATAAATGCTGAAAAATGTTATGCCAGCAGTAATCTATTTGATTCAGACAGCAGTTATTTGCAACCCAGTGAACAACAGCTGATCACATCAATGTTTATTTGAGTTGGGGCTACAATCTGTAGGAAGTTTGACCACTCTCCTAAGGCAACTAAGTTTTGATATGGTACATATTTAAACTTTAATGGAATGTAGGGCCCATCTTAAATGACACAGATAAATTGAACCTGATGATTTGTTACAGAAACTGGATATAGACATCAAAAGCATAATGAGAAAGGAAACGTGATCATGGAGATGAAATTAAGCCATAGTCTAATTTCCCATAGTGAAAGGGAGATGACTTTCAGTAAGAAAAGCTTCTGGCTAAAATTGTTTAATGGTAAAATCAGAACAAAATAGAGAATTCAATAGCCTAACTGAATAAAGTGAAACATCATAGTATTTCAGTGATTTTACTCTATGGCCTGCTGCTGAGAGGATCTTCACTCACGCGTCAGAAGATAAGATAAACAAAGGCCATTAAACTCCGCCTTACTTCCGTACCCTACGAACCCAGACTGAATTGACCCAAAAAGGCAGCCCTTACTGATAAGCAGAAGCCGAAGCTGATAATGGATGGGTGTTAAGTTCTTTTCCATTTCCCTTCAACCCTCTTTATCTGTTTCTGAACTGGAACACTGCTCCCAAGACAACGGACTGAGAGGCTGTCAGTACCAACTCTCTTCTTTTGGTTATGACATTGTAGCCTGATGTTCCATCATTCCTTTAAAATTAGGCAACTTCTTGGTTGGATTGACTGCTTCTGGGTCTGTATTTGTAAGATAATTAAAACAATTAAAATACTGTAATAAGTTAAAACACATAATTTTCTGTTAATGAGTAAACTATATGGCCAAACATTTGTGAACATCTGACCATCACACCCATATAGGAACCTTTTTTCAGCTGTTGCCACAATGTTGGAAGCCTACAATCGTATAGAAAGTCTCAAATCCACTGAACATCTTTGGTATGGGCTGTGTCCCAGGTCTACTCACCTAACTTCAGTGCCAGGGCTTACTAATGCTCTTTTGGATGAATGACCACAAATCCCCACAGACCACAAAATCTAGTAGAAAACCTTCCAAGGAGAGTGGAGGCAAAGGGCAATTAAATCTGAAACTGGATGCACATTTGGCTGTGATGGTCAGGTATATACATATTTTTGACCATAAATTCAAATTTTCCTTTATACAAGAGCACAAATTTAAAAATTTTAATATTAAGTTTAGAACTCATGAGGGTAGCAGTAGCATTCCCTATCAATAATATGAAAAATAAGAATTGTCTGCTGTCAGATGAGTAAAGAAATGCCTACAAACATTTTCTAAACAACACTTCGACTGGAATTTCTAGCCTTAGTTGGACAGAGCAAAACTGTTTGTGAAGAAAAACCTATAACAAATTTTATTTCTTATTTACTTAAATTTCTTATAAAAGTAAATAATTTTGTCAACAATGTTTCTTCTAAAAATCCATCACAGGGGACTAAAATCTGCATTTTAACATAATACTCTCACTCACACTCATTTTCTACCGCTTTATCCAAACTACCTCGGGTCACAGGGAGCCTGTGCCTATCTCAGGCGTCATCGGGCATCAAGGCAGGATACACCCTAGACGGAGTGCCAACCCATTGCAGGGCACACACACTCTCATTCACTCACGCAATCACACACTACAGACAATTTTCCAGAGATTTTAACATAATATAATAAATATATTATAATAATGTGAAGAAATAGACTTTTAGTACCTTTATTAAACTAAAATAATAGCTTATTTGGCACCTCTCTTCTAGTATATATACATATGCTAGCAAATAAAATGTATTCTAGTCTACTGCTTACCTATAGAGATATTAAAATATCTATCAAGATACAGCTATAACTAAGTCTACACACTCCTTTTAAAATGGCAATAGAACCGAGATACAATTATGTCAGATATTTTTCCACCTTTAATGTGATATAGCAACCAACAAATTATTTAAGAGAAAAATGTACTGTAATCTGGTTTTACAGCTTAGTAAAATTATATTTTGCTTGTAATACAGCACTCAGTGAAGTCATTTGATAATTTTATTCTAATCTGTGTAAAATACTCCAGATTTAAAAAATTGTAAAGGGATCTCCTATGCACAGCCCTCTTCAAGTCATTCCACAGGTTTTTGATAGGATTTAAACTTCATATGAAGCCATTCCTTTGTTAACTTGGATTTGTTCTTGATCTTCAACTGTGTAATAGAGGCCTGCAGAATTTGTGCCAAAATAGAATGGTACTGTATGTGGTATAATTTAACTTGATGAGAGCACCAGTCCAAGTTGAAGAGAAGCAAGTCCATAGCATGATGCTGTCACCACCATGTTTCATCATGGGTGTTCAGAATATCCCATTTTTGATAATGCCACTATACTTCCCCGTTTTCTCCACTTGTCGATCGTGGCCTTTATGGTATTCTATGGTACAAACTAAACAATATCTTTTAACAGTGAGTTCACATGCTTTGTAAGTTATTTGCATGCCATGACTTGCAGTTTGATGAATGTGAGAAAATATCAAGAAAGTCCTGATCTTTATTTGGGGTTCAAAATCACTTCACTGATGGCAGTTGTATAATTACTTTTGGACATGAGTTATGAATGTGATTTGACATGAGTTTGAAATGTGATTCATGCCCTATTATGAAAGAGTGTACTAGGTTATTATATATATATTTTTTATTTATCCCCAGTTTTTCACTTGAATCTTATTGGTTGCTATATCTGACATGATTTATCTTGGTTAAATTTTTTAAGATCATAAAAACCACTGTAGTCAGTCAAACCTTGTACCCCATACTGATTTTAAATCATTTTGGGTTATGTTTCAAACGCAATCCATGAAAATTTAATAAATAATATCTCACTCATTGTTGTTGGTATTTTGCTCAAATCCAAAAATATGAACATTTACCTTGTCTAACTACCTCTGTAATTAGATATTTTTTTCTCCTGAAATTGCCTTTCATGGCACCTGAATGAAAGCAGACACTGCTTAAAGACCATAATGTCTGATTATTTAACTAATCCAGACAGAAAGACAGATTCTTGTCCTTTTGGATAATAGGAAAAATGTGCTATTCTCTGGGCTATGCTGCTGGCTAACATCTAGAGCTTTGAAATAAACTGGATGAGCTTCACTTAACAATAAATTCACAAAGGAACCTGTTGGATTGCGCCATGTTCTGTTTCACTGAGAGCAGACTGGTATATACCACTCTGGACAGTGCTAACAGACATTATTCTCTCTGCTCCTTCTGGATAGCAGCATGCATAGGAGGCGGCATCTGCAATGATAACATTGCCAAATTCCATCCAGCACCTAACCAGCTAACATTATGGTTCAAAGTGGATGAGCTTCTCTGCCAAATCAACTCACAAATGGAGCTGTGGAAACAATTATGTATTCATCTTATGCATGTACCAACAAGGTAGGGTAAAACCTAACACTTTCACAGAGACATATAAAGCCAGTGATTGCAGCCTTTTAACCTACTGCTCATGTGGGCTTATAGGGCAACTGAACATAAAAGAGAGCATCCTTTCATATACTGCATCATTACAATTGGCAAATTTTTCTATAGTTCAGCAACAAAGTGTAGTTCAGTACAAACCTCATACATAATAGCTTGCAACAGACACTGATGAAAAACACTTTCTAAAAATATACAGACACAAGAGTCCAAGACTCCACACCAGTGGAGAGGAAAATTCAGTTTTGGAACATGGAGCACAAGAGCTCTTAAATACTGCTTTAAAACTATACACTTGTCCAGCTCTAAATCCCTCTCAAAGGTCTTGTATACATAAACTGATAGACTCTCTTATGGATCATGTAATTTTTGATATTTTTAGATGGCTGCATTCACAGTCTGTCTGCACTCACTCCAACGCCTTGGATGAAGAGCAAAATCTGAGAAGATGGACATCACATTTGCTTTCAGAGAACAGGGACCTGTATGTGAAATCCAGGTTATTATAAGAAATCCATAAAAGCTTCAAAAATACAATTCAGCCAAAATGGAGCAGATGTCTAGGGCACTGTGGCATGTGGCAGGAACATAATTTTAGGCAAATAAAACCATCTATCCCTTATTCTCACTGGAAGAGTATGACATAGAATTGGTGTCCTCCATAATTAACAATTTTTACAAGTACACTGGTGTTGCATTCTGCTGGGGAAATGGAAATCGGAAATTTTCAATCGATATGAACAAATTAATTATTTTATTGCCAGTCAAGATCTGAAGCGAGCTGAAAGACTGGCACATGCCTTATTCCTTTATGCACATCTCAGCCCGCTTCAGTCCCGTCCCCCACCTCTAAACTCTGTTTAGACTGAGAATAAGATGGCCACACACACACATGCATTCAGGAAGATTCCTCACAAAAAAGTGTTTTGACTCTTGCTCATCCAGGAGGAAAATTACTTTGAGCAATCAATCACTATCAGAAGGCTTCTTTACTCAATGCTGGCCAATCAATGTCTCACAAAGGGACACATCCTTTCAGTAACACCCAATCAATTGCTATGAAATGGCATCTGTTCTTGTACTGGCAGTTGGTAAAGTGCATAGCTTCATTGTCCTTAAGTTATATGCAGGGTTGCATATACATTCTTAGGTAAACACAATTTTACAATGATTTAAGGTATGTCAATGTGGACAATTATCTGTTGCGATATTCTGCATAGACTAAGCCTACACATATTATAATGTAATATAACCAAAGAGGAATACATTATTTGGATTGAAAAGATAATGTTTTAAATAACATTGATAGATATAAACAAGTGAAATTGTCAGTTGTGGTCAGTTGTGAAGCTTGAGTGCATGAGTGAGCTGTCAGATATGCAAGGCGTCTGATAGCACATTTAGTATTGTAAGCATGAATGATGCTGTCACAGTAATATATTACTGCATTCATTTGTTACTTCTTTGTAACTGTTGTGGTGTTTGTGTTGATGTGGTTAAATTAAATTAGTCTACTAGTTGTTTTGTGAAAATAGAGGCAACAAAATAAGACTTAAAAAATACCAAATAAACTTGTTACAAAAGGGTACAGGAAAGTACAAACATGTCCACATTAGTCCATGCCAAAAAAGTACAATTACTGGTATTCTATCACAGCGTATTAAAAAAAAAAAACACATTCAGAATTTTCACTTTGCACTGTTTATTCAATGTCCCTTTTGTGGCATAAATATTTTTCTCCATGTTCTAATCTGGCAAATAGCATGCAAAGTGAGGTGAGATGGTTAGATGTGTCAGTTATTGGCAAGAGTAGCTTCAATGCCCCTTGGGGCTCTATGCTAAATAGGACTGACACATCGGTCACTTAGATGTGGGTGCGTGCTGATTGCACATGTCAGAGAAGCATGAGAAATACCTTCTTTTCTAATAAATTATCATTTATTGGGATGAAAGAGATGGTGCTTAAAGTGGCCAATCATCCATGATTACTGAACAGCCACGTGCTGGCCAATTTGAGAGTGAGGCAGGCTTCTGACCAGAGGCCTCAATATCTGAAGAGATTTTTTTATCCTCTCCACTGAACAAGCTGAACGTTGAGAATAGTCAATGTCCATAACTAGGTGACTGATTCCCAATTCCTGAAAAAAAAAATAATTATATTATAACAATGGTGTAAGCATTTGTGTTTGAGGGACCATGTATCCCAGCAACTGTTATGTCAACTAGTGCCCAATTATTCATTCATTCATTCTTTCATTCATTTTCTACCGCTTATCCGAACTCTCGGGTCACAGGGAGCCTGTGCCTATCTCAGGCCTCATCAGGCATCAAGGCAGGATACACCCTGGATGGAGTGCCAACCCATCACAGGGCACACACACACTCTCATTCACTCACGCAATCACACACTATGGACAATTTTCCAGAGATGGCAATCAACCCACCATGCTTGTCTTTGGACCGGGAGAGGAAACCCCCGAGGCATGGGGAGAACATGCAAACTCCACACACACAAGGCGGAGGCGGGAATCAAACCCCCAACCCTGGAGGTGTGAGGCGAACGTGCTAACCACTAAGCCACCGTGCCCCGCTCTAATTACTTATTATTATTATTTATTTATTTATTCACATCTGTTTTTATTGGATTATTTGTTTATATGCCCTGTTTTGTGGCCTGATTTTACTGT